>NC_051311.1:157198690-157200807 GCF_015220235.1 Choloepus didactylus | reverse complement strand
TACAATAATAGTTGGAGCTTTTAATACACTGCTGTCATCAATACAAAGTACATCTAGACAGAAGATCAATAAGGAAAGAGAGAAGTTGAACTGTGCAATCAACAAACTAGACTTGACAGATATGTGTAGAATACTACACCCCACAACCACAGGATGTATATTTTTCTCAAGTGCTCATGGGACACTCTCTAGGATAGACAATATGTTCGGTGTCATTAACTTCCAGCTTCTACCGCTTCCAATGCCTTTCCTTTATAAAGTTTCCATAAATAGGATTTAGGTCTTATTCACAAACTCTCTCTGTGTCTGTTTTTCTGAAAATATTTTAATCTTTCTCATTTTTGAAGGGCAGTTTTGGTGGATATAGCATTCTTGTTCAGTTTTTCTCTTTCAGTATCTTAAATATATCATACCACTGCTTTCTTGCCTCCTCGGTTTCAACTGAGATATCTGTACATAGACTTACCGAGTTCCCCTTGTATGTGATGGATCACTTTTCACTTGTTGCTTTCAGAATTCTCTGTGTCATTGACATTTGATAATCTGATTATTCAGTGTCTTGGCATAGGTCTATTTGGATCTGTTCTCTTTGAGGTAAACTGCTCTTCTTGGATTTGTAATCTTATATCTTTTATAAGAGATGGGAAATTTTCAGTGATTATATTCTCCATTATTTCTGCCCCCTTTCCCTTCTCTTCTCCTTCTGGGACACCGGTGACACTTACATTCATCCGCTTCATGTTGTCATTCAGTTTCGTGAGGCGCTGCTCATATTTTTCAATTCTTTTCCATATCTGTTTTTTTTATGTGTGGGATTTCATGTGTCCTGTCATGAGTTCATGAATCTTTTCTTCTGCAACAGCTTAACTTGAAGAAAACATCTTTAAGAGGTCCTATTTACCATGGTCTCACATGCACAAGAGTGGATTAAGATTGAAAATAATTTCTTTTGCTTTGTTTTGTTTTGTGTTCTGGGATATATAATCCAACCTACCACAGATATTTATCAAAATAATTATGCTGAATGAAAGAAGCCAGACAAAAAAGTACATATGGTATGACTCCTTTATCATAACTCTAAAATCCAAACTGTGAAGTCAGAAAATGTATCAGTAGTTACCTGGGAGAGGTAGGTAGAGGAAGGACAGACTATAAAAGAACATGATAAAACTTTTTGGGGTGATGGTTGTATTCCTTATCTTGAATATGGGAATTTTTAAAGGTGTATATTACGTGAAAATTTATGAAATTGTACAATTTACATATGTACATTTCACTGTATGTCAGTTACACCTCAATTTGGTTGTTAAAAAAAAAAAAAACAACGGGCATCTGCATTCCAGCTCCTTCCCCAGAGAGTTCCACCCCCAACCTTTAGGCTCAGACTTAGCTATAGGCTCAGGGAAAGTTGCATTTCTTTCTGTCCTCAGAACTCTACATCCATCCAAAGGAATTGTCACAGCATATTGAAGTCATCAGTTAGCATCTAGTTTTTGCAAGCATTTTTACTATCCCCAGAGGCAGCCTGTGGCCAAACAGAGCTGTTCACCTGGGATGCCAAGCTATTGTTTATGTTACTGCTCTGATTACAAGATTGTGTTGTCTATATGCTGGTTTGTATATATTTTCCCCCAGGAAATGCCATATTCTTTGACGCAATCTTGTGCGGGCAGATGTATTATAGTGTTGATTAGATTGGAATTCTTTGATTAAGTGTTTCCAAGGATATGTGACTCAATCAACTGTGAATGAAACATGTGATTGGATAATTTCCATGGAGGTGTTACCCCGCCCATTTTGGGTGGATGTTAATTAGATCATGAGTCATAAAGGAATTCACAGAGGACCTCAGAGCAATTGAGAGTGACATTTTGGAGAGGAGCTACAGCTGAGAGACACATTTTAAGGCAGCCGTTGAAAGTTGATGCTGACATTTTGGAGAATGCCATTTTGAAATGCAACCTGGGAGCAAGCAGATGGTAGCCATGTGCCTTCCAAGCAAACAGAGGTTTTCTGGACACCTATGGTCTTTCTCCAGTGAAGGTACTCTGTTGTTGATGCCTTACCTTGGACACTTTATGGCCTTAAGACTGTAACTTTGTAACCAAATAAAGCCA
>NC_051311.1:157196734-157198190 GCF_015220235.1 Choloepus didactylus | reverse complement strand
ATTGGTAGGCATTTTCCTTTCTTATGTCTTTTCCAGTTTTTGCTACTCAGGGTTATTCTGGATATACGAAATGAGTAGGGAAGTCTTCCATCTGTCTCTATTTTCTGAAAAAGCTTGCTTTAGATTTGTATTATTTCTTTCATAAATGTTTGATAGAATTTTCTACCTGAGTCTGGAGTTTCCTTTATGGGAAGTTTTTGTTTAAAAATTCCATTACTTTAAAGGCATATAAATATTAAAATATTCTGTTACATTTTTGGCATTCTGTTTTAAAGTAATTTGCTTATGGAGTTGATATTGTTTAATTTTTTGGCATTAAATTATTCTTTATAGTCACTGATGACCTTTTTACAGTCTCTAGGATTCTTATTGATATGCTACTCTTTCATTCCTGATTTGATAATTTGAATTTTCTACACAGTTTTAGTTGATCTTTATTGCTAGGTAATATGAATTTTATTCTTCTCACAATAACTTTAGACTTTGTTAACATTCTATATTGTTTTTATGTTTTATATTTCATTAATTCCCACAATTATTTTGCTTTTTCTTTATGATTAATTTGTTTACTGCCTAGTTTCTTATATCATTTATTTAAATCTTTCACCTTTTCTAATAAAACATTTGAAGCTATGCATGTCTCTTTAAGCACTGCTTTAGTAGCATTCCATAGTTCTTGATGCACTGTTATAATTATCATTTGATTGAAAATATTTTCTAATTTCCATTGTGATTTCTTCTTTGAAAAAGATGAATTTTTAGAAATGTGTTAATTTTCAAATATTTGTGTTGTTCATAAGTATCTTATTTTTATTGCTTTCTATTTCTTTCATTTAAAATTGGATAATATATTCTGTAAGATTTCAGTCTTCAAATTTATTGAGACTTTTTTAGTAGTCTAAGATATGATGTCTCCTAGTGAACATCGCATGTGAAGTTAAAAAGAATGTATAGTCTGCAGATGTTGTCTACACTTTTTATAAATAAAAATTTAACATTAAATACTAGATCAGGGTTGTTGAAAGTGTTGCTCATATCTTCTATAATTTTAATGATTTTTTTCCTGTTTGTTCTATAAATTACTGAGAAAGGAGTATTAAAATCTCTGCCTTGTTTGTGGGTTTATCTATTTCTCCCTTCAGTTTATTTACTTTTTGCTTCATATGTATCTCTTATTAGGTGGATATACATGCATGATTGTTATGTGTTCCTAATGAATTAACCCCTTTGTCATTATTAAATATCCTTCTTTAACCATGGTAACACTCTTTTTTTTTTACTGCTATGGTAGACAGAGTTAATGCCTCCCCCAAAGAAGTCTACATAAAAATCCCCTGAACCTGAGAATATGTTATATGGTGAAAGGCTTTGTAGATGTGATTAAGTTAAAGATCTTGAGATGAGGCAAATGTCCTTGAGTATCAGGGGGAGACATGACTATGGAAGAATGATCAGA
>NC_051311.1:157091996-157196634 GCF_015220235.1 Choloepus didactylus | reverse complement strand
TTTGCTGCTTCTCTCCTCTATTAATACACACATTTATGGCAACAAATTTCCCTTTCAGGACCGCCTTTGCTGCATCCCATAAGTTTTGACATGTGTTTTCATTGTCATTTGCCTCAAGGTATTTACTTCTCTTGTAATTTATTCCTTTACCCACTGGTTTTCTAAGTGAGTGTTGTTTATCCTCCATATATTTGTGAATTTTACAACCTTCTGCCTGTTGTTTATTTCCAACTTCATTCCATTATGTTCCAAGAAAGTGTTTTTTATAATATCAGCATTTTTAAATTTGTTGAGACTTGCTTTGTGACCCAACATGTGGCCTAACCTAGAGAATGTTCCATGAGGACTTGAGAAAAATGTGTATCCTGCTGTTGTGAGTTCTACTATTTTATAAATATCAGTGAAGTCTAGTTTGTATATTGCACAATTCAACATTTACATTTCCTTTTTCATCCTCTGTCTACCTGTTTTATCTATTGATGAGAGCAGTGTATTGAAATCTCCAACTATTATTGTAGAGGTTTCTACTTCTCCTTTCAGTGTTCTCAGTGTTTTCTTCATGAATTTTGGGGCACTCTGGCTTGGTGCACAAATATTTATGTTTGTCAGGTTTTCTTGATGAATTGACCCTTTTAATATACATTGATCTTCTTTGACTCTTGAATTGTTTTTACTTTGAAGTCTAATTTGTCTCATATTAATGTAGCTACTACATTTTTCTGGTAGTTGTTTGTGTGAAATGTCTTCTTCCAGCCTTCCACTTTCAGCCAGTTTGTCCTCCTTTCTTAGGTGAGTTTCTTGCAGGCAACATACAGGTTGGTCTTGTTTTTTTAATCCCTTCTGCCAGTCTATGACTTTTATTGGGGGACTTTTAATCCATTAACATTCAGTTTATTACTGTAAGGGCAGTACTTTCTTCTACCATTTTGTCTTTTGGATTTTGTAGGTCATATCTAATTTTTCTCTCTCTCTCCTTTTATCCTTACTGATAGTCTTCATTTCTACACTCTTTTCCAAATCTTTTTCTCCTGTTTTTTTCCTGTCATCCTGTAGCACTCCCTTTATTTCTTGGAGCACCGTTCTCTTATTCACAAACTCTCTCAGTGTCTGTTTTTCTGAAGATAATTTAATCTCTCTCTTTTTTGATGGACAGTTTTGTTAAATATAGAATTCTTGATCTGCAGTTTTTCTCTTTCTGTATCTTAAATATATTATATGACTGCTTTCTCATGTTCATGGTTTCTACTGAGAAATCTGCCCATGGTCTTATCGAGTTTCCCTTGTATGTGATGGGTCTCTTTTCTCTTGCTGCTTTCTTAATTCTCTCTTTGGCTTTGACATACGATAATCTGATGAATTGTCTTGGCATAGGTCTATTTGGATCTATTATTTTTGGGTTACACTGTGCTTCTTGGATCTATGATTTTATTTCTTTCATAATAGATGGGAAATTTTCAATGATTATTTTCTCCATTATTGTTTCTGCCCCTTTTCCCTTCTCTTCTCCTTTTGGGAAACCTATGATGCATATATCCATGCTTTTCATGTTGTCACGCAATTCCCTAAGATGCTGCTCATATTTTTCCATTTGTTTCCCTATCTGTCTTTTTGTGCGTAGGGTTTTAGATGTCCTGTCATCCAGTTCATGAAACTTTTCTTCTGCCACTTCAATTTTGCTGTTGTATATCTCCATTGTGTTTTTTGGTCTCTTATAGTGTCTTTAATTCCCACATGATGTTCCAATTTTTTTTTTTTTTTTACCCTTAAGAGTTCTTCCGTATGTTCTCCCAATGTCTACTTTATATCCTTCATTTCATTTGCCATATTTTCTCTCAGGGTGTTGATTTGATTTTTTAATTGATACAGCATATTCATTTGAAGATCTTTAATTAATTGTTTCAATTTCTGTATCTCAGTTGAAGTGTAATTTTGTTTCTTTGACTAGGCCATGTCTTCATTTTATAGTCTCCTCTTATGATTAAAAAAAAAAAATTAATTTCTTCAGGATCTGTAGTAATTATCCCCTTCTCATTCCTGTGTAGATCATGTGATGGGGCACAAAGAGAAATCAAAGGATTTTCTCTTTGTCTTTGATGTTTGATAATCTGATTTTTAAGTGTCTTGGCTTAAGTCTGTTCAGATCTATTCTGTTTGGGGTATGCTGTGCTTCTTGGATCTGTAATTGTATTTCTTTCACAAGAGATGGGAAATTCGCATTGATTATTTCCTTTATTATTGCTTCTGCCTCTTCTCCCTTTTTTCCTTCTGGGACACCCTTGACATGTATATTTGTGTGCTTCATGTTGTCGATGATTTCCCTGAGACGTTGCTCATATTTTTCCATTCTTTTCCCTATCTGTTCTTTTGTGTGTAGGATTTGAGGTGTCTTGTTCTCCAGTTCCTGAGTGTTTTCTTCTGCCTCTTGAGATCTGCTGTTGTATATCTCCATGGTGCTTTTCATCTCCTGTGTTGTGCCTTTCATTTCCATATATTCTGCCAGTTGTTTCTTCAAACTTTCGATTTCCACCTCATGTTCACCCAGTGTTTTCCTTATAGCCTTTGTTGCTTTTATTGTATCTTCCCTAAACATGTTGATTTGGTTTAGCATATTTCTTTGAAAATCTTTAATAGATTGTTTCATTAAAGTGAAACAATATCTCAGTTGTATCTTGATTGATGCATAAGTTTGTTCCTTTGACTGGTGCCATATTTTCATTTTTCTTAGTGTAGGTTGTAGTTTTCTGTTGTTTAGGCATCTCGTTTCCTTGGTTACCTCAATTAGGTTTTCCCAGACCAGCATGGGCTCAGGTGTCAGAAGGGTTTCCCTGAGAGTGTGTCTGAGAAGATTGACACGACCTGTGAGGTTGCCAGTTGCTGTGCTTTTCCTAACCTGCCCAGCAGTGGTGCCTGTGAGCCTGTCACTCTGGACTGGTATAAGGAGGTGTGGTCCCTTCAGTTTCAGTTTTGGCTATTTTCCCTCAGACTGTCATCTCTACCCATGTTTGGGTCAGAGTGCTGGGAACTGAAAATGGCTGCAGCTCACTCCACCTAAAGTGGCTGTGGGTCTCTCCTCTAAGCCTCTCAGGTTGACAGAGAGATAAAGAGGGACAGGAAACCCCCTTCTGTAGCCAGCGTATGGCCCCTCAATTTCTCTCATTGGCCAGAGGTAACACCCGGTCTCCTGATGTTCCCCTCCCAGTACAGAGAGTCATTTAGTTCTTTGAGATCAGTCATCACTAAAAGCCTCTGTCTGTTTTTTGGGGGTTTGTGGCTTGTATTCCACAGTCTGCATTTGTTAATTAAAACCCCAGTTGGAGCTCAGCTGAGCTATATTCTCTCCCTCTGCTTGGAGAGTGCAAGCAGTGAGGCTTTGCAATTTGAGCTGCCATGTGGGGCAGGGGCTCTCGACATGGTTCTGCAGCATTTACTTACAGATTGTATACTGCGATCTCAGGCATTCCTCCCAATACAGGTTGGTGCATGATGTGTGGACAGTTATGGTTGTCCTCCAGCAGTTATTCCAGATTATTTACTATTTATTCCTGGCTGTTTATTAGTTGTTCCAGGGGACTGACTAAATTCCACTCCTCTCTATGCCCCCATCTTCTGACTCCCCCTGCCCTCAACCCTGAGCTTTTTTGATTGCATTTTGCCTGGAATATTTTTTCCATCCTTTCACTTTCAGTCTCTTTATTTCACAGAGTTTGAAGTGAGTCTCTTGTAAACAGCATATCAGTGGGTAATTTTTTTAAATCCATTCTACCAGTCTGTTGGAGAGTTTAATCCATTCACACAATTATTTCCAATGTGGACTTCTTTCTCCAGCTAAACCAACTCAGCAAGTGAACTCACTGCCCTCCCCCATACATGCGATCTGACTCTCGGGTGTAAATCTTCCTGGCAACATGGTATACGACTCCCGGGATGAATCTGGACCCAACACCATGGTATTGGGAACACGTTACTGACCAAAAGGGGGATATGAAATGAAATGAAACAAAATTTCCATGGCTGAGAGATTCCAAATGGAGTTGAGAGGTCACTCTGGTGGGCACTCTTATGTGCTATATCGATAACCCTTTTTGGGTTATAGTGCAGTGAAATAGCTAGAAATAAATACCCGAAACTATCAAACTACAACCCAGTAGCCTTGAATCTTGAAGATAATTGTATAGCAGTACAGCTTACAAGGGATGACAGTGTGATTGTGCAAGCCTTGGTGATTGCATTCCTTTTATCCAGTGTATGGATGGATGAGTAGAAAAAGGGCAGCAAAAAACTAAATGAAAAAATGGGTGGGGGTAATGATTTGGGTGTTCTTTTTTACCATTATTTTTTATTCTTTTTTCACTTTTTCTGATATAAGAATAATGTTCAAAAAAGAAATTGGGGTGATGAATGCACAACTATATGATGGTACTCTGAACAAATGATTGTACACTTTGGATTATCGTATGGTATGTGAATATATATCTCAATAAAAATGAATTTAAAAAATTGCGGGGAAAAATATAAACAGAGGGATACAAGTGCTAGAGAAAACATGGAGAGAGGAATGCACCTCTGCGCTGTTGGTGTGGAAGCAGAATGGAGTAGCCTCTCTAGAGGACAGTGTGGTGGTTCCACAAGAAGCTAAGTATGTGGGTGCCATAAGGACCTTTATCCTCATTTATGGAACATATGTTGGAAGATCTGAGAGCAGTGACATGAATAGACATTTGCATACTGGTGTTTATGGCGGCAGTACTCACAGTTTGCCATGGATGGGGGTGAACCTAAGGGCACATCGACTGATGAACAGAATGGTGAACTGTGGTATGTGCATACAATAGAATATTGAGCAGCTGCAAGAAGGAATGAGCTGTGAGACATGAAACTAGGTGAACGGATCTTGAGTACAGTGTCTTGTGTGAAGTACACCAGAAACAAAAGGGAAAACATTATAATGCCTCATTAATGTGACTAACTATAATGTTTAAACTCTGAGAATTGAATCTCAGAGCACAGCTTATCAGGGGAATGCTTATTGTAATGGTCCCCAGATTGTAAGGCGCACATCTATTTCTGAGTTGTAATGGTTTTCTCCAAATTCTGAGATGCTCAGCTGCTTGTGTATAGCATGGTTGATCTCTGGAAATTTGGGTACCTGTGTGACACTTGAAACTCAGAGCTAGAACTTGGCAGCTGTGAATGTCAGTATTACCTCAGACAGCAATTGTTAAAAAAGCTGAAAAAATTCAGACCTCAATAAGAGATACGAATGAAGTGGATCTGGTTTGGACTAAGGCAAATCAGGAGAAAGGGTAAGGAGCGACATTGACTGTGTTTTAAAATTTCAACTTCTGTGTGAAACCACGGGCAAAGATGTTCATTGGTTGCAGGATCTATATTTTTTGTAGCACACTAAATTTAACTTGTAGAGTCACTTTAGTCAAATGCTGTAGTTACATGGAACTTTGAATAGGAAGTGAGATCTGGTAGGTTATTACTGGTTAGTGTGAAATTCTGATGCATCCCAAAGTTATTTGGGCAGAGAATGAGGATATATTTGCAGGGAAATGGAAATGTTGGACTTTCTCACCTGGGTTGTTGCTGTTTTTCTCACAGACATTGAGGGCTGACAGTTTGGTATGCCGAGCCCTCTATCTTGGGGCTCTCTATCTTGGGGCTTGCCCTTATGAAGCTCATTACTGCAAAGGAGAGGCTCAACCTGCTTATAATTGTGCCTAAGAGTCTTCCCCTGAGTACTTCTTTGTTGCTCAGATGTGGCCCTCTCTCTCTAGCTAAGCCACCTTGACAGGTGATCTCATTGCCCTCCACCCTACATGGGACTTGGCTTCCAGGAATGTAAATCTCTTTGGCAACATGGGATATTAGTCCTGGGAATGAGCTGGACGTGGCATCCTTGAATTGAGAAAATTATCTTGAACAAAGGGGGAATTTAAATGAAACAAAATTTCAGTGGCTGAGAGATTTCAAATGGAGTCAAGAGGTCACTCTGGAGGGTATTCTTAAGCACTATATAGATATCCCTTTTTAGTTTTTAGTGTATTGAAATAGCTGGAAGGAAATACCTGAAACTGTCGAACTGCAACCCAGTAACCTTGATTCTTGAAGACAACTGCATAACTATGTAGCTTACAGGGTAGGACTGTGATTGTGAAAACCTTGTGGCTCATACTCCCTTTATCCAGTGTATGGACAGATGAGTAGAAAAATGGGGACAAAAATGAAATGAAAAAAAGGGTAGGATGGGGGGATAGAATGTTTTGGGTATTCTTTTTTATTTTTATTTTTATTTTATCTTATTTTTTTGGAGTAAGAAAAATGTTCAGAAGTTCTTACTGGTGATGAATGCACAACTGTATGATAGTACTGGGAATAGTTGATTGGACACTTAGATGATTGTAAGGTCTTTGTATATATCTGAGTAAAACTGTATTAAAATGTCAAAAAAAGTAATGTATGGTTAGTATTGAAAAATTACAATACAGTTGGGAAAGGAATATATTCAAATTTCAGTATCAGTAAATCCTGTTAATAACTTTGGTTTATCATTTATGCCTATATATAAACATATGTATAATATACAAATAAACACATACATATATACATATAAACATGAGTTTACATATATATGACTAACATTCTGTAAGCAATTAATATATGCAAGGCATTGTGCTAAATGTTTCTTATGACTTATTTATTCCCCAAATGACCATATAAAATACAAGCTATTTTCATATCTGTTTGGCACAGAAGCAAACAACGAGAATGTGAATAATCTGCTGGAGTATTGTGGGGAGTAAATACAGAACAACCAACCTTAAAAAACCATGTGTTCAGCTTCTCCCCTAAGTATCTTTTATGTGTCTCTCTTTCTCTCTCTCTTATATTTAAATGAGATTCATCTATTTAAACTATTAATAGCCACTTTGTTTTATTTGTTGCTTTAAAAATCTCTGTATGTCTCTTTAAAATGTGTTTGATCTGCTATATTATTCTTTTTTCAGTCTTTCATTTTTTTTACCTTAAGTTTTTGTTTTATTTATACTTTGTGTGTGTGCTTTTTAAGAATAAGTAATGGACTTGACCTACTCATTAGGGATTAATCCATTGACATTTATTGTGATCAGAAATGAGATTTGTCATGCTTTACTGATGTTGTTTCATGGAGTTTTCTCATTATTTCGTTTTCCCTATATATTCATTTTTATACAATGATGTGATAGTTACAGTTAGTGAGGGTAACATATTTATTTAAAAAAACATAATTGAACTTGTTTTTGCAAATGGCTTGGTGTAATAACTAAACATGTTTCCAGAATATTTGTAGACATTTATAATGTTGTTCTCTTTAAGAATTAAAGCTCCATATCTCTTGCTCTGTCTCTCTGTCCTTGCTGGTCTTGTGCTCCTCACCCAACCCCAGATTGGACAGCAACTAGACCTCCTGAGATGGGCTTCTCAGCTGACTCTCCAGGTCCTTCCTCTCCACTGACCCATTCATTGGACACACCAGGATATCTGGGTTGGGGGAGATTGTGTGCACTTTCACAAATCAGATAATTATACTTATATACTTACTTTTTCATTCTATAACGAATAGACAATAAAAAAGCTCAACACAATATGATCAGGGGATTATGCAAAAGAGATGAAGTAAACTGTAATTATAGAGAACATGATTTAAATATAGGGATTTGTTTTAGTTTTGTTGTAAACCTGAGAAACTGAATTCTGCAGGATTTGTGAGATTATGGGTAAAACTTGTTTAAATAAAGAGGGAACAAGTAATAATTATGAAATAAGAAGCACATTGACATTACATTGGCACAATGGATTCCCCAAAGTGCCTTACTGCAGCGGTGACGTGAGCTGCTCAGAGGAGCTGGCATCTGAATTGGCTTTTGAATGATGAATCCTTTTTTCCTGGAGACCTTGGCCTGATGTTTAACCACTCTGGCAACTTAGTTTAGATGGATTTCTATATAGGCCTATGTCAATTCAGCTATTTTTTCAAATGGTCAACAAATGTATCACCAAGTTTTAAATCAGATGAGTGAATTTCCATCCAAATTGATGCTTAACCTTCCAAAATGTAAGGTCATCACCAGTCAATTCCATACCATGATACTTATGAGGATTAAAGAATCCTTTTTTTTTTGTATCATAAAAATCATACCTGCTTGACATTTTCTTGATTGCATTTCCCAAATTCTTTTCATGTTTCTTCTTAAGGTTTTTTTTTAAGTTTCACCAAGTTTCACCAAGCTATGCTCTCAGAGACTTTTCTGTCATTCCCTTACATTTCCCAAAAGGATCTGAAGCCATCTTGTTCTGGGACAGAAAGCACCTGTCCTAACTTCTTAGAGAGTGCTTCTCATTAATAAACAGTAATCTGGAAGACCTTTTAAAAGCTTGTGTTTGGCATCACAAATACACATATATGGGAATTTCTGTTCTTCACACTAACCTTTTGCAAGTACCTTACTTGTTGAAACATGCCTTTGGGAAAACCAATCTGTTTTGCTTATGCCTTAAGCTCCTTAGAGCTTAACTCCTATGCTGTATATGCATGTTTTCCTTTATATTTTATCATAGGGGAAGTAAAGAGAAAATATGTTCCTGTGTGTTGTTATAAGTGCAGGCATAGAAGAACTGACAGTTGACCTACATTTTGCTAAATTAAAAAAAAAGAAGCTACTTTAAAGCCAATTGACATGGATGCTGTCTTACGTGTCAAAGAATAATGTGTTTAAAATAGGAATCCCTTTCCTTGAAATAAATGAGTTTGCCTTTCCTTGGATTTTTTCCTTCTGTCTTCCTGTGTGTAACTTTATGATAATTCAGTTGTTTTTCTTTCTAATTTCATAACTATTTTTGTGTGTGTGTCAATGAAAATGTAACAATCCATGCTTGGAATGGGTAACTACAGTTAATTATTTTTCCCAGGAAAAGATTCATTATTTGTTCATCGACACTGGAAAAAATTCACAGTAAACATTTATAAAAATCAGAGCCCATATCCATTGAATGAGAGACTGTCTTGGTTGATACAGGAAAAAAATAGTTTTGGTCTATAATCATCTTTACTAAGGGTGTTAACAGAAGGAAGAAAATATTAAGTAACCTTGAAATTTGCAATTCTCTTTTATTCCAGGCATTCTAAGGTTGGAATCAAAGATATGTAAACCTAATGAAATGTAGGATCATGGGCCTTCAGAATGGGAAAGATGTTAGATGTAAACTACCTCCCCTTTCTCCAGATGCAGAACACTAATTTCCTATGCATCTGGAAAGCACATTGTCCAAATGACAAAGATTTGTGAACTTTGACTAACTGTGCATATAGGCCTGCCACTTTGTTTTTTGTTACTTTTAAGACCTTTATTTTGTTTCTATCTCGTTTGATACTTAGAAGAACCTGGAAAGTTACATAAGACCAACTCCTTTGTAAAGATACTGAAATGAAGACTTAGGGTTAAGTGGTTTTTCTAAAACCACAGTATTAACAAGGAGTAAAATGCAAAGGTTTGCATTTATCCATAGTTCATCTGCTTTTTTCAACCATACCAAAAGTTATAAATAAAAGAATTCCTTGGTACACACACATTCCAGATACTATTACTGTGACACTGATTATACAGAGCAAACTCAAAATTTCTTCTGTTGATAGTATTGTCAACAATGAATGTGAGAAGGGCTCAGCAGGTCAGTTCTTGCTTGCGTTCTCTCATGTGATTATAGACAAATATTAGTTGGGGCTGCAGTGATCTGAAAACTCAACTGCTCTGGACCAAGATGGTTCATTTATCTAATGGACATATGATGCTGGCTGTCTACTGGGAGCTCAGCCAGGGCTGTCCACTGGAGTGGCTACACATGGACTCTCCAGGCTCATTTCTGCTATTCTCTTGATCAGAGCACTCACAAGCCCTCCCAGAGTCCAAGGGATGGGGCACAGCAAAACTTAATGAGTAAAATGTCAAAATAATTTTCTTTAAATACCACATGCTCTATTGACATGACTAACCTCAATAATTTCTGCAGTCACCAATAATTTACTAAATGCCTATTACAGTAGAAAGAAAGTTGAAAGTATGTCATAATTTTTTTCAGTTTTCATAACTTATATGCAAATTTAGGCTATTTGACAAGATTGTGTCCAGCATTAGGTAATTTAGAATTCTATGATGGCTGTATATTAACTGGTGACAAATCACTCCACCTCTATTCTTCATTACAGACCATGTACCAAAGAGCATGTCACATTGTAAGGCAAATTGTAACATACCATTAACATATCCTGTCTTTTCATGAGATTCCTGGGTTCTGTCCTGTAGAGTAATTCATAATGTTTCATAGGTCAACAATATCACTTTCCTTTTCCTATTGTATGGAGTATAAGCAGATTTCAGAATCTGCATTATGTTGATGGAATCAGTAAGGTGGGTCACTTGACTTTAACCTTCACTGCTTGCTTTGGCCATGATGTAAAAACAATAATGTAGTATATCAGATATATAAATATCTGTTTTATGTGAATTCTATTCTTGTCCCCATTTGGAGAGAATAAATAATTTCCATGAGCTGAAACTAGTAAGTACTATAAGAGGCCAAATTCTTCATTATGAAATTTGATTTTCTGATTCAAAATATAACTAGGGAGAAAGCCACCATGGCTCCTCTTTATGATCAGTTGCAGCTTTTAGAGTGGGTGCCATGGTGATGGCCATTGAGTTGGCAGGAGTTGCCCACTGAACATTTGAGAATGGTCAATGAAAAGGGGGAAGAAGTGGTCAGCCCTGGCTGTGGGAAATCACTGGAAAGAGCAGAGGCCCCGCGGGGCTGGCTGTGTAACTGTGTGACAGGCTGGCCCTTTAAGGTTCTGGGCGGAGCCAGGCAGTTGGTGGGTGCTGAGGTCACTGTTGCCTAGGAAGCCCTTTGTGATGTGGAATCCTGAGCGCAGTGATTCCGACTAGCTCACAGCAGTTCGAGGACACTTGGTGGGAATGTCCGGTGACGTTGGACACTCTTCTGGGAGAGGGAGTGGACCACGTCGCTTTCCAGCCCACAGCCATGAACTGGTTTCGAGGCCTTGGCTCTGGCTTGGGCCAATCTCTGGGCCGAGTAGGGGGCAGCCTGGCTTCCCCCGCAGGCCAGATTTCAAAGTTGATAAGAGATAAGTCGTCGACAGGCATCACCCAAGATCTGGATGATGAAAAAAAGAGAGCTTGCCAACTTAGAGATGATAAAGGGAACATTACTAAAGAATTAGACATGCAAAATGAAAAACTAACAGAACGAGAATTGGAGAGTAAACTTCTAAATGAAAAGAACCTAATTTTAACAAAACAGATTGATCAGCAGTCCAAAGATGAGGTTGGTAAACTAAGGCAGATCATCCAGCAGAGGGATTTGGAGATAAAAGCTCTTCATGCAAGAATGTCTTCACCTTCTTACACCCAGGATGTTGTTTACCTTCAACAGCAACTACAGGCCTACACTGTGGAGAAAGGACAAATATTAGCTGTTTTGGATGAGAAGACTAGGGAAAATAGCCGCCTAAAAACAGAACATCACCAAATGATAGACACGGCTGCTGCCCAACAAGCAGCGCTTATTAAGCTGCAAGATGAAAATAAAAAATTGTCCACTAGATTGGAAAGTAGTGGCCAGAAAATGCTTAGGGAAACTGTTCAGAATTTATCACTTATCATTCGAGAAAAAGACATTGAAATAGATGCATTAAGTCAGAAATGTCAGACTTTGTTGACAGTGTTACAGACATCTAACACAGGAAATGAGGTTGGAGGTGTTAACAGTAATCAGTTTGAGGAGCTTCTACAGGAACGAGATAAATTAAAACAGCAAGTGATGAAAATGGAAGAGTGGAAACAACAGGTGATGACCACAGTGCAAAATATGGAACATGAGTCAGCCCAACAACAGGAAGAACTTCAAAAACTTCAGACCCAGGTTTTGATTGACAGTGATAATAACTCTAAACTGCAGGTAGAATATACTGGCCTAATCCAAAGTTATGACCAGAAGGAAACCAAACTCAAAACTTTGGGTCAGGAATTAGCACAAGTTCAGCGCAGCTTAGGGCAACTTTTGAATACCAAGGATCATCTTGTAGGAAAACTTGATATTATTTCACAACGGCTCTTTTCTGGATCATCACTTGTTTCAGAGTCAGAAGAATCTCTCGGGGCAGTTAAGTCTGATATACCTAGTGAACCTTCTAAATTGCTTCAACAAGAAATAGAAAAATTAAGAAAATCACTGCAGGAAAAAGATGCAAGAATTCAAACTCTCCAGGAAAATAACCATAGATTGTCTGATTCGATTGCTGCCACCTCAGAGCTAGAAAGAAAAGAACATGAACAAACTGATTCAGAAATTAAGCAGCTAAAGGAAAAACAAGATGTTTTACAAAAGTTACTTAAGGGTAAAGACCTCTTACTCAAAGCCAAATATGATCAGTTACATTCTTTAAGTGAAAATTTCACTAACCAAGTGAATGAAAATGAAATTCTGAGGCAGGCAGTAACAAACCTAAAGGAGAGAATATCAATTTTAGAAATGGACATGTGTCAACTAAAAGAGGAAAATGGAAAACTAGTAGAAATATCCAGGGTAAAGCAAACAGAATGTCAAGCATTACAAGAGACTAACATGAAGTTTTCTATGATGCTGCGAGAAAGGGAGTTTGAACACCAGGAGATAAATGAGAAGGCTCTTGCTTTTGAGCAACTATTGAAAGAAAAAGAACAGGGCAAGACTGGGGAGTTAAATCAGCTTTTTTTTTTTTTTTTTTTTTTTTTTTTTTTTGAGGACATTATTTTCTTTAATTCAGTTTAATTGAGATGTATTCACATACCATACAATCATCCATGGTGTACAATCAACTGTTCACAGTACCATCATATAGTTGTGCATTCATCACCCCAATCTATTTTTTGAACATCTATCTTATCTCAGAAAAAGTAAAAAGAATAAAAAATAAAAGTAAAAAAGAACACCCAAATCATCCCCCCTCCCACCCTATTTTTCATTGAGGACGTTATTTTGAGGGAAAGAAGACAGACACAAAAGGGCAAATATTTTATGATCTCACTAATATGAATGTATTATAATATGTAAACTCATAGGAATAAAATCTGGAATATAGGTCACCAGGAGACAGAATGAGGCTAGAGAATAGGGAGTGGCTGTTTAATATATGCAAATTTTTAACTAGGTTTAGTTTAGGTGTTTGGAAATGGATAGAGGTGTTGGTAACATGTTGTGAGTATAATTAATGGTGCTGAATTGCCTGCAAATGTGTTTTTTTTTTTTTAATCATCATTTTATTGAGATATATTCACATACCACGCAGTCATACAAAACAAATTGTACTTTCGATTGTTTACAGTACCATTACATAGTTGTACATTCATCACCTAAATCAATCCCTGACACCTTCATTAGCACACACACAAAAATAACAAGAATAATAATTAGAGTGAAAAAGAGCAATTGAAGTAAAAAAGAACACTGGGTACCTTTGTCTGTTTGTTTCCTTCCCCTACTTTTCTACACATCCATCCATAAACTAGACAAAGTGGTGTTTGGTCCTTATGGCTTTCCCAATCCCATTGTCACCCCTCATAAGCTACATTTTTATACAACTGTCTTCGAGATTCATGGGTTCTGGGTTGTAGTTTGATAGTTTCAGGTATCCACCACCAGCTACCCCAATTCTTTAGAACCTAAAAAGGGTTGTCTAAAGTGTGTATAAGAGTGCCCACCAGAGTGACCTCTCGGCTCCTTTTGGAATCTCTCTGCCACTGAAGCTTATTTCATTTCCTTTCACATCCCCCTTTTGGTCAAGAAGATGTTCTCCGTCCCACGGTGCCAGGTCTACATTCCTCCCTGGGAGTCATATTCCACGTTGCCAGGGAGATTCACTCCCCTGGGTGTCTGATCCCACGTAGGGGGGAGGGCAGTGATTTCACCTTTCAAGTTGGCTTAGCCAGAGAGAGAGGGCCACATCTGAGCAACAAAGAGGCATTCAGGAGGAGACTCTTAGGCACAAATACAGGGAGGCCTAGCCTCTCCTTTGCAGCAACCGTCTTCCCAAGGGTAAAACTTATGGTAGAGGGCTCAACCCATCAAACCATCAGTCCCCTATGTCTGTGGTCATGTTAGCAACCATGGAGGTGGGGTAGGCGAATACCCCTGCATTCTCCACAGGCTCCTCAAGGGGACACTACATCTTTTTTTTTTTTTTTTTTTTACCCTTTTTTTTTTTTTTTTTTTTTTTTTTTTTTTTTTTTTTTTTTTTTGTAACTTTCCCTTCTTTTTTCAAATCACCTGTATGAAAAAAAAAGTTAAAAAGAAAACAAACATACAATAAAAGAGCATTTCAAAGAGACCATAGCAAGGGAGTAAGAAAAAGACAACTAACCTAAGATAACTGCTTAACTTCCAACATGTTCCTACTTTACCCCAAGAAAGTTACATAATATACCAACATTTCAGTGAACTTGTTCCTACTACAACCATCAGAAATTAACAGACCATAGTCATTTCTGGGCATCCCCAGAACGTTAAATAGCTTATCTGTTCTTCCTGGATTATTGTTCCCCCTTCCTTAATTGCTCTCTACTGCTAGTTCCCCTACATTCTACATTATAAACCATTTGTTTTACATTTTTCAAAGTTCACATTAGTGGTAGCATATAATATTTCTCTTTTTGTGCCTGGCTTATTTCGCTCAGCATTATGTCTTCAAGGTTCATCCATGTTGTCATATGTTTCACCAGATCGTTCCTTCTTACTGCCGCGTAGTATTCCATCGTGTGTATATACCACATTTTATTTATCCACTCATCTGTTGAAGGACATTTGGGTTGTTTCCATCTCTTGGCAATTGTGAATAATGCTGCTATGAACATTGGCGTGCAGATATCTGTTCGTGTCACTGCTTTCCGATCTTCCGGGTATATACCGAGAAGTGCAATCGCTGGATCGAATGGTAGCTCTATATCTAGTTTTCTAAGGAACTGCCAGACTGACTTCCAGAGTGGCTGAACCATTATACAGTCCCACCAACAATGAATAAGAGTTCCAATTTCTCCACATCCCCTCCAGCATTTGTAGTTTCCTGTTTGTTTAATGGCAGCCATTCTAACCGGTGTTAGATGGTATCTCATTGTGGTCTTAATTTGCATCTCTCTAATAGCTAGTGAAGCTGAACATTTTTTCATGTGTTTCTTGGCCATTTGTATTTCCTCTTCAGAGAACTGTCTTTTCATATCTTTTGCCCATTTTATAATTGGGCTGTCTGTACTATTGTCATTGAGTTGTAGGATTTCTTTGTATATGCAAGATATCAGTCTTTTGTCAGATACATGGTTTCCAAAAATTTTTTCCCATTGAGTTGGCTGCCTCTTTACCTTTTTGAGAAATTCCTTTGAGGTGCAGAAACTTCTAAGCTTGAGGAGTTCCCATTTATCTATTTTCTCTTTTGTTGCTTGTGCTTTGGGTGTAAAGTCTAGGAAGTGGCCTCCTAATACAAGGTCTTGAAGATGTTTTCCTACATTATCTTCTAGGAGTTTTATGGTACTTTCTTTTATATTGAGATCTTTGGTCCATTTTGAGTTAATTTTTGTGTAGGGGGTGAGGTAGGGGTCCTCTTTCATTCTTTTGGATATGGATATCCAACTCTCCCAGCCCCATTTGTTGAAAAGACCATTATGGCTCAGTTCGGTGACTTTGGGGGCCTTATCAAAGATCAGTCGGCCATAGATCTGAGGGTCTATCTCTGAATTCTCAATTCGATTCCATTGATCTATATGTCTATCTTTGTGCCAGTACCATGCTGTCTTGGCAACTGTGGCTTTATAATAAGCTTCAAAGTCAGGGAGTGTAAGTCCTCCCACTTCGTTTTTCTTTTTTAGAGTGTCTTTAGCAATTCGAGGCATCTTCCCTTTCCAAATAAATTTGATAACTAGCTTTTCCAAGTCTGCAAAGTAGGTTGTTGGAATTTTGATTGGGATTGCATTGAATCTGTAGATGAGTTTGGGTAGAATTGACATCTTAATGACATTTAGCCTTCCTATCCATGAACATGGAATATTTTTCCATCTTTTAAGGTCCCCTTCTATTTCTTTTAGTAGAGTTATGTAGTTTTCTTTGTATAGGTCTTTTACATCTTTGGTTAAGTTGATTCCTAGGTACTTGATTTTTTTAGTTGCTATTGAAAATGGTATCTTTTTCTTGAGTGTCTCTTCAGTTTGTTCATTTCTAGCATATAGAAACATTACTGACTTATGTGCATTAATCTTGTATCCCGCTACTTTGCTAAATTTGTTTATTAGCTCTAGTAGGTGTATCGTTGATTTCTCAGGGTTTTCTAGATATAAGATCATATCATCTGCGAACAATGACAGTTTTACTTCTTCTTTTCCAATTTGGATGCCTTTTATTTCTTTGTCTTGCTGGATTGCCCTGGCTAGCACTTCCAGCACAATGTTGAATAACAGTGGTGACAGCGGGCATCCTTGTCTTGTTCCTGATCTTAGAGGGAAGGCTTTCAGTCTCTCACCATTGAGTACTATGCTGGCTGTGGGTTTTTCATATATGCTCTTTATCATGTTGAGGAAGTTTCCTTCAATTCCTACCTTTTGAAGTGTTTTTATCAAAAAGGGATGTTGGATTTTGTCAAATGCTTTTTCAGCATCTATTGAGATGATCAATTGATTTTTCCCTTTCGAGTTTTTAATGTGTTGTAATACATTGATTGTTTTTCTGATGTTGAACCATCCTTGCATGCCTGGAATGAACCCCACTTGGTCATGGTGTATGATTTTTTTAATGTGTCTTTGGATTCGATTTGCAAGTATTTTGTTGAGGATTTTTGCATCTATATTCATTAGGGAGATTGGCCGGTAGTTTTCCTTTTTTGTAGCATCTTTGCCTGGTTTTGGTATTAGATTGATGTTAGCTTCATAAAATGAATTAGGTAGTGTTCCATTTTTTTCAATGTTTTGAAAGAGTTTGAGTAAGATTGGTGTCAGTTCTTTCTGGAAAGTTTGGTAGAATTCCCCTGTGAAGCCATCTGGCCCTGGGCATTTATTTGTGGGAAGATTTTTGATGACTGATTGGATCTCTTTGCTTGTGATGGGTTGGTTGAGGTCTTCTATTTCTTCTCTGGTCAGTCTAGGTTGTTCATATGTTTCCAGGAAATTGTCCATTTCTTCTACATTATCCAGTTTGTTGCCATACAGTTGTTCATAATATCCTCTTATAATTTTTTTAATTTCTTCAGGATCTGCAGTTATGTCACCTTTTTCATTCATTATTTTGTTTATATGGGTCTTCTCTCTTTTTGATTTTGTCAGTCTAGCTAGGGGCTTGTCAATCTTGTTGATCTTCTCAAAGAACCAACTTTTGGTGATATTTATCCTTTCTATTGTTTTTTTGTTCTCTATGTCATTTATTTCTGCTTTAATCCTTGTTATTTCTTTTCTTCTACTTGGTTTAGGATTGGTTTGCTGTTCATTTTCTAGCTTCTTCAGTTGATCCATTAGTTCTTTGATTTTGGCTCTTTCTTCCTTTTTAATATATGCGTTTAGTGCTATAAATTTCCCCCTTAGCACTGCTTTTGCTGCATCCCATAGGTTTTGGTATGTTGTGTTCTCATTTTCATTCGTCTCTATAAATTTAGCAATTTCTCTTGCTATTTCTTCTTTAACCCACTGATTGTTTAGGAGTGTGTTGTTTAACCTCCAGGTATTTGTGAATTTTCTAAGTCTCTGATGGTTATTGACTTCTAATTGTATTCCATTGTGGTCAGAGAATGTGCTTTGTATAATTTCAATCTTTTTAAATTTATTGAGGCTTGTTTTATGTCCCAGCATATGATCTATTCTGGAGAAAGTTCCGTGAGCACTAGAAAAGTATGTGTATCCTGGTGATTTGTGATGTAATGTCCTGTAGATGTCTGTTAAATCTAATTCATTTATCAGATTGTTTAGGTTTTCAATTTCCTTATTGGTCTTCTGTCTGGTTGATCTATCTATAGGAGAGAGTGATGTGTTGAAGTCTCCCACAATTATTGTGGAAACATCAATTGCTTCCTTTAGTTTTGCCAATGTTTCTCTCATGTATTTTGTGGCACCTTGATTGGGTGCATAGACATTTACGATTGTTATTTCTTCTTGCTGAATTGCCCCTTTTATTAGTATGTAGTGGCCTTCTTTGTCTCTCAAAACATCCCTGCATTTGAAGTCTATTTTATCTGAGATTAATATTGCTACACCTGCTTTCTTTTGGCTGTAGCTTGCATGAAATATTTTTTTCCATCCTTTCACTTTCAATTTCTTTGTGTCCCTGTGTCTAAGATGAGTCTCTTGTATGCAACATATTGATGGTTCATTTTTTTTGATCCATTCTGCGAATCTATATCTTTTAATTGGGGAGTTTAATCCATTTACATTCAACGTTAAAACCGTGAAGGCATTTCTTGAATCGGCCATCTTATCCTTTGGATTATGTTTGCCATATTTTTCCCTCTCTCTATTAATATCCTTTATTGTACCCATACCGAATCTCTTTAGTACTGAACCTTTCTCCAAGTCTCTCTGTCCTGTCTTTGTTTCTCTGTCTGTAGGGCTCCCTTTAGTATCTCCAGTAGGGCAGGTCTCTTGTTAGCAAATTCTCTCAGCATTTCTTTGTCTGTGAAAAATTTAAGCTCTCCCTCAAATTTGAAGGAGAGCTTTGCTGGATAAAGTATTCTTGGCTGGAAATTCCTCTCTCTCAGAATTTTAAATATATCGTGCCATTGCCTTCTCGCCTCCATGGTGGCTGCTGAGTAGTCACTACTTAGTCTTATGCTGTTTCCTTTGTATGTGGTGAATTGCTTTTCTCTTGCTGCTTTCAGAACTTGCTCCTTCTCTTCTATGTTTGACAGTGTGATCAGCATATGTCTCGGAGTGGGTTTTTTTGGATTTATTCTATTTGGAGTTCGCTGAGCATTTATGATTTGTGTATTTATGTTGTTTAGAAGATTTGGGAAGTTTTCCCCAACAATTTCTTTGAATACTCTTCCTAGACCTTTACCCTTTTCTTCCCCTTCTGGGACACCAATGAGTCTTATATTCGGACGTTTCATATTATCTATCATATCCCTGAGGTCCATTTCGAGTTTTTCAATTTTTTTCCCCATTCTTTCTTTTATGCTTTCATTTTCCATTCTGTCATCTTCCAGGTCACTGATTCGTTGTTCAACTTCCTCTAGTCTTGTACTATGAGTGTCCAGAATCTTTTTAATTTGGTCAACAGTTTCTTTAATTTCCATAAGATCATCCATTTTTTTATTTAGTCTTGCAATGTCTTCTTTATGCTCTTCTAGGGTCTTCTTGATTTCCTTCATATCCCGTACTAGGGTCTCATTGTTCATCTTTAGTTCTTTGAGTAGCTGCTCTAGGTGTGTCTCTTCTGGTCTTTTGATTTGGGTGCTTGGGCTTGGGTTATCCATATCGTCTGGTTTTTTCATATGCTTTATAATTTTCTGTTGTTTTTGGCCTCGTGGCATTTGCTGTCCTTGATAGGGTTCTTTTAGGGTTTGTAGACCAGTTGAAGTCCTTATCTCTAATTTATCAGATCTACAGCTTCGTGGAGTACACTTTCTCTAACTAACCAGCAGGTGGTGTCCACGAGCCACCTGTTCTCCACAAGCCAGATCTCCCCTGCTTAGCCTTTTTGGTGAGTGGGGGAGTGAGTCTTGTGGGGCCCAATTGGTGTCCCAAGCTTGCGTGTGTAGTTGGTGTTGCCTGCCCTGTATGTGGGGCGTGTTTCTGGGCAGTCGGGGAGGGGGGGTGGCCCTAACAATCAAATCTCCCTGATGATCCTAGAGTTTTAAAGCTACTGCAATAGTCTAATCCTTCAGTTCAGTCCTGCCACAGTTTGTCTCTGCCACTGACCCACAAGTCTTTGGTATTGGCGTATGGCTCCTGAGACTTGCAAGTGGGCCCCTCTTCCAGGCTGTGCACCCCGGGTCCTCTGTTGAGGGATGACTGTGCTATGTCACAGGTGAGTGCCGTCCCCCCAGGGCAGTTCTGGGCTGCTGGGCTGTGTTGGGAGGCTCCCAGTCTGCTCAAATGATGGCTGAATGGGGCTCTGTTAATTCACACTGCTCCCCCTTCCCAGCTCTGGGACATTCAGCTGAGGTTGCAGGGAAGGCTAATGTCCACGCCCAGTTTTGTGGTGTGTGCCTGTTATTTGAAGCACTTCCGTCACACTGGGTTGTCTGGGGCAGCTCTGGGCTATGGGGCTGGCGATGGGCAGGAGTGTTTCCTGTCCACCAGGATGGTGGCTGTGAGCGGACACCCCCCTTTTCTTGGGAAGTTGTGTTGTTTAGTGAATTTTCTCAGCCACTGGATTATTGCCTTTTGTCTCAGAGCTCTCTTAGTTCTGCTCTTGATTTGACGTGCCCAAATTTCAATTCTTTGAAGCTTTCTGTATTGAGCTTCTTAGAGTAATTGTTTTAGAAAAAGCAAAAAGGATTTAAAAAAAAAAAAAAACAAAAAAAAAACAAAAAAAAAACAGCCCTCCTCAGAGATCTAATGGGTTATTGAAATGCTAATAGACAAAGCAACCAGGGCCATTAAGGAAAGGTGTCCTGGGCAGAGAGATCAGCCTTGCTTCGGGATTTGCATATGCGCCTCAAGGCCTGATCTCCGCCCTTCCCCTTTCTGTGTTCACCAGAACTCCAAAAATCCTCTGCTTTTACTTTGGAGCTTCTCGTGTTGTTTTCCTTCTATGCCCGTCTCCTCTCTGCTGGGCTGGCTGCTCTCAGAGTCTCTGGTGTCTGGCCTCAGTCTATCTATGGTTGGAGTTTGAATCAGTAGAATGAGTTTCCGATGAGAGCAGCCACTGCAATTCTCCCTTCTCCTTCCTGGAGCTGACAGCCCCTCCTCCCCCGGGACTGAGCCTGGCAGGGAGGGGCGCGGGTCCCCTGGCCGCAAAAACTTACAGATTTCGCTGATCTCAGCAGTTCCACGTTTTCATGAGTGTTGTATGAAGTATGCCCAAAGACAGATTGCTCTGTGGTGTCCAGTCCACGCAGTTCCTGGCTTTTTACCTACTTTCCTGGAGGAGTAACTAAAACATACAGCTCACCAGTCTGCCATCTTGCCCCGCCTCACCTAAATCAGCTTTTAAATGCAGTTCAGTCGATGCAGGAGAAGACAGTTACATTTCAAGAGGAAAGAGACCAAGTCATGTTGGCCCTGAAACAGAAACAAATGGAAAACAGTTTACTTAGTGAGGTGAAGGATTTACGTGAAAAAGAATTGTGCTTAAGCCAGGAGCTAGAGAGATTGCATCATCAACTTTCAGAATCACAGGATTTTTATACTGGTGAAGCTCTGGCTGCAGCAGAGAGAGAGGCTAACCTAAGAAAAGAAGTCACAGTATTGGAGGAGAAGCTAGTTTCATCCTCTAATGCACTGGAAAATGCAAGTCATCAAGCCAGTTTGCAGGTAGAGTCATTGCAGGAACAATTGAATATAGTCTCCAAGCAGAGGGATGAAACCGTTCTTCAGCTTTCAGTGTCACAAGATGAGGTAAAGCAGTATGCTCTATCACTAGCCAACCTACAGATGGTACTAGAGCGTGCGCAACAAGAGGAAAGAGCTATGTATACTGCTGAACTAGAAAAGCAAAGTGCGCTTGTAAGTAAGTGGAAGAAAAAGGCTGAAAACCTAGAAAGAAAACTGGTGTCTTTACAGGAAAGTTTGGATGAAGCCAATGCTGCTTTGGACTCAGCATCGAGACTCACAAAACAGTTAGATCTACAGGAAGAGCAAATCGAAGAACTTCAAAAACAGAATGAGGTCCTACAGGAAATGTTAGATGACATTCAGAGGAAATGGATGAACTTGGTAAATGACACAGAAGGAAAAGTGGACAAGGTACTCCTGAGAAACGTCTTAATAGTCTATTTTCAAACTCCAAAAAGTGAGCGGCAAGAAGTGTTAAGATTAATGGGAAGCATCCTTGGAATGAAAAAGGAGGAGATGGAGAAATTGTTCTGTGACGATCAAGGTGGTGCTACCACGTGGATGAGTGGGTGGCTTGGAGGAGCATCAAAAAATGTCCCCCAAACACCTCTGAGAGCAAATCAGCAACCTGCACTCAATAGTTCTTTCTCAGAGCTTTTCATTAAATTTCTACAAACAGAATCTTATCCATATATTCCACCACAAATGCAACCTCTTCGTGATAGGAAGCCCCTAGGTTTACCAGGAAGGGCTAAACTAGCCACAAATGTAGGACAAAATTTTAAAGATACAGCAGAGTCCAGAAGCAGTGGAAGAGCAGATTTGAATCCACTCTTAGCTCCCTGTTCTGCAGCTGTGTCACTTATTCACCCAGGTGGACTTGGAACTGGTGGGGCTAAGCATCTTCTTTTGAACCCAACATTTACACCTTTTCCAGTGTTACCTGCTAACACTGCTGGAGCTGGCAAAGACCTTTTAAAGCAAGAGAGTAACAATGTAGCCCTTTAAAAACAAAATCAAGAACACAATGTGTATGTACTTAGTAACAAGTGGCCTTTCAGAAGTCATATATTTGCTTTGAGTTGTACTTTCTCTAAGTTTAATAAAAATTAGCATTTTTAGAAATTGCAGATGTCATAGAAATAATGTTTGCTGTATAATCTTCTGTTTTACTTCTCTCATTTGACCCCACTTAAACTGAAAACTTTTAATTTATCTTTAAACTTAATTCACAAAAAGAGAAAAAAGAAAGAAATACAAGTACCAGGTATCAGTTTATTTCCTTCTGTGATTTTATAAGCTCATTTAAACAAGAGTCTTTTGATTCATCTTTTATCTTGATTTACAAATAGAGAAAAAAATAGAAAAGAAAAGAAAACCAGGTAGATGTTTTGGCTTGGTAAAGCTGCTGGAATGCAGTATACCAGATATGGGTTGGCTTTTACAGAGGGGATTTATCAACTTAAAATTTACATTTCTAAGGCTTCAGAATGCAGTAACAGGAAAACCCTTTGTCTCTGAAGACAGTCTGCTGGTTCCTGGGACACCTCTGTCACATGAGAAGGCACGGGTTACATTACATTACAGTTCTGGGACAGGAACTCTGAAATGGGTCTTATTGTGCAAACAGTGCTGTCTGGGTTGCATTTTTGTCTGGAATCCTTAGGGGAGAATCTGAGTACTTGCTTTTTCCAGCTTCTCCAGGATTCCCACATTCCCTTTCCTGAGGCTTACAGGAGTGGAGACTGGTCCCGATTATCGTGGGAAATAGGACTCCTACTGCATAATGGAGGTAAAGTAGTGTTAACCTGGAATCTAGGAGATCCCTTAGGGTGTCTCTTAGTACTGCCAATTCCTGGTATTAAAACTCTGTGGAAATTTCCAGCAGTGCAATCCAGGCAGGCTTACTGATGGCATAGAAAAGACTTAAGGAATGGAGGTTTGGGTCTTCCCAACAGGGAAAGTACCACAACCACCTGAGTTGCTTGCTGAGGGTAAAGGGAACATGGAACATGTAGTGGAAGAAGGTAGTTATCAATATGAACTACAGCCATATGACCATTTATAGAAATGAAAACTGTGATGATTATGAGTATTTATTCCTAATCAGGTTATGAATTTATTAGTACATATACATAAAGCAATTGCCTTTGTTTTATTATCTATCTTATCCCCTTATAATATAAATAAGTTCTGTTAACTTTATGTCATACTATTTAAGTTACAGCATATGAAGTTTAAGAGTGAATATTACCTATAGACTTGCATCCTCTTCTGGGGAAAGGGTAAGCGCATTTCTGGTTGTACACAGGTCAGTTGAATTATGTTGAGTAAAAGTTTGACTGTTACTGATTTTGTTTAGTGATTAAGTATGGTTTATGGAGATGTGTATAGGTACCAAGCTGACAATGGGTAGACTGTGGTGATTAAGTTCATGTGTCAACTTGCCTAGGTTATGTGTCCTGTTGTTTGATCATGCAAGCAGTAGCCTGATTGTTACTGTGATGATATACCTTGGATTTAAATCATTAATCAGTTGATGGCTTCGATGGCTGTTTACATCAGCCATTGCCTTCAGCAATGAAAGAAGGCTCATCCAGTCAGTTGGAGGCTTTAGAGGGAGAACAGATAATTTCAGCAGCAAACAAATGGTTACCAGAGTTTCCCACCTGGCAGCCTGCTCTATGGAATTCAGACTTGCCAGTCCCCACGGTTGGATGAGCCAATCCCTGTTACAAATGTCAGGGTGTATATATCCACACACACCCTGTCAGTTCTGTTTCTCTGGAGAACACTGACAAATACAGACCCCTTCATTGATCTTCAAAGTCAGCAATGGGCTGTCAAATCTCTCTTATGTCACATCACTCTGACACTACTTCCTTTATCACATCTCCTCTGTGCTCTTCTGCCTCTCTCCCACTTTTAAAGCCCTCGTTTTTTCCTTGGGCCCACCCAGATAATCTAATTCAGGATAATTTTCCTATTTTAATCTTACTTGATTCATACCATTAATTTCCCTTTACTGCCTAACATAAAATATTCCCAAGTTGTCGGATTAGGCAGGGACATCATTAGGATGCCATTTTTCTCTCTATCACACTTACATTTTTGCTAGAATTTCTTATTGTCCTTTTTTTCTTTCTTTGTTTTTAGAATACATAACAGACACATGTGGTCCAAACTCTAATTCACCTAGTCTTTCAAATCCATTTTTTTTCAAGAACCATCCTTACCATCGCCCTTTGATTTCACAATACAGACTTTCTAGTTATTAGAAATGCCCTACAGTCATAAGTATTGCCTCAGGGAGTAGAGATGCTGAACAGATTCAAGCTTTCATTGAGTTGGATAAAATAATAACAAAACCATCAAAGTTGTGATTCTGTGATTCTAAGTGTTACATGCTGAAATATATCGCTGTAATAGAAGTCAAGTAGCCATTGCTCAGCAAATGTTCTGCCTTTTGGAGGATGGGAGGTGGGTCAAATAATTTTGGATTATCAAGGGCCAAAATTTTTATGCATCCCAGTTTCAGGGACCTCTTCTCCTCCAGGACTGACCAGAGTTTATTAGATTGCTTTCAAATGGGCATCCCCATGATTCTTCAAACAAAACTGAATTTGACCCCATTTATCACAACTGTGTGGGTAAACCTTTGAAAAATGAAATTGAAAGATGGAATTTCATTTTCCACAGCTAAAGCATCTCCTTTATTTGACTTGATTACTCTTCAGAAATGTAAGTTCTGTTACATTATAAAATAATTTTGGTGTTTTATAGAAAAATTTATTTGCAAATTGCCCACTTATACATTTTGACCATTTCTGCAGAGATGGAATTTTTAAGACAAAAACACGAAACAGAGTACGAGGTGTGACAAGGCATATCTCAGTTTTCCCAAGTATAAATATAATTTTATCCCCCAGCCACAGCAAAATCACACCACAGCTTATTTAGATTACTTAAGTCCATCTCCTGCTAGGGAACAAAATGGTAGTTTAATTTTGAGTAGGGTTTCTGACTGAAGCTTTCCTGT
Source organism: Choloepus didactylus (assembly GCF_015220235.1). Lineage (NCBI taxonomy): Eukaryota > Metazoa > Chordata > Mammalia > Pilosa > Megalonychidae > Choloepus > Choloepus didactylus. The sequence goes on along the minus strand of NC_051311.1, from coordinate 157,171,035 downwards.
TTGGACTACAGACTCCATTGGAATTGATGTAAAAGCTCATGTGAGGAAAATAAAATGGATTCCCACATGGTGAAAAGAAATATGAGTAGAAATGAGTCAGTGTGCTTGCCTATAAATCCTGCTTCCTGTGCTTCCACAGCTGAAGTTAAATCTTTAATTATCTCTGCGCTTTGCTTGAAACAAAACATGTTACTTTGTCATTCATTATTCCCAAATATTCTCAGAGGAGATTTTGCTATACTTTCTTTGTGTCCTAAAATGCTGGCATGCTGCTACAGCATATCCCTCCTTCAGGAAAGTCACTTGTTTTAGAAAGTGTGCTAATTAATTCATGGACACAGGTAGACACACTGTGCACACACAAGTATTCACACTCAGCACAGGGTTCTGAATTGTTGTGCTTGCCTTGAGAGTAAGAGAAAGATAAAATTATGATTTTGATTCTATATTTATTTTTTTCATTCTTTTCCAATTTGGGTTTTTTGGGCCTATGTACTCAGTTAAGTTTAGCTAAACCAATTTTCATACCCCAGAAGTAGGTTTACATTCATTTTCTCCCAACACCCACTGCACAGTCAGCCTCTGTGAAGATGGAATTATCTTGTCAGAAATGTAACATTGAATTACTCTGGGGAAGCATGCAGGTGGAAAACATGTTGTTTTTAATGCAAATTCTGGAATTCTAATCCAAACACAACCTTGTTGTCTGTCTACCACAGAGACTAAAATAAATCTGATGCACTCAAGATTACATAGACACACACATATAAACGTGTGTGTATTTAAATTTTATTCAGCTGAAAGTGCTTCTAGATAAGAATAGAAATGTCCAGCTTTTTTCTCTGTAATATCTTGGATATTGGTATTACAGACACCTTTCCCAAGTTAACATTTAATGTCAGTAAAATATATGTTTAACAATAAAACATTGACAAATATCCCTTCTGAATAACTATTCAAAGGGCAGTAAGTTGTTTTGAGCATTATTGAATTTTGTAGAGCTGCTTGTGGGATGAGAATAAAGTTTACAGTGCTTATTAAATCATTAATTTATTCAATCTTTATATATATGCACATACATATGTGCAATTCCTTGTCATGTTATAAGCGTCATTTCATAAAATTTTTAGAACATCTAACTGAATTTTTGAACATCTAACCCTCTCTAAGGCAGACAACTATTCAACACTGATAGCATGAAACTATCCCCCAGCAACCCAATATTTAGAAAAAGTCTACCATTATCTCTCTCCAAGAATCATTCCTCATTTTAAAACAGTATATCTATTTTGTGATGTTAGGAAGTAATTAATCCTTGTGTGACTTGCAGTGACACCTGCTGGGGGCAGACAATTTAGCCTGAAGCTTATTGAAGAAAATTGGAATTTTTTTTCACATCTAGGAATTTCTTCATCCTCTCCCTCAAGGCACAGCAATGGTAAACGTGGAGGAAGAGCAGTTCCTCCCAAAAATGGGGAATGAAAGAAGGCAAGGAGTATTCTGGAAAACAGACATCACAAAAGTAAGTGCTTCAAGTAATATATGTGTGTGTCTGCACTTTTGACTTTGCAGAATGGACAAACTATTTAACCATAAGAGATGGTGAAAGAAATATTACAGTGAAGGCTTTTCTAAATTTCCAGAGTATGAGGATTTGATCAGAAAATACTGAAAACAATTATATTCATGGTACAAAAGTCATTTGCAAAAAAGGTAGAAGTTGTACATTTTACTATATAGAAAATAAAATAAATAGCCTTTTGTCATTGAAAGACACAATTTAAGAATATGAAAACAAAGGAATGCAGAGGAATGAAGAAAATAGGATATTGGTTAATGGTGACCTTGGAGGGATGGGGACATGGGAATGTGTTGTTTGTTTGTGGTGATATGATAATGTTTTCATGGTTCTAGCTTGTGGTTTGGATTTTAGCTCACAGGACCTAGCTATATTACATAGTAATAACAATAGTAATAGTAAGAGCAACAATCAAATAAATTAGTACAAAACATGCATGCTCCATTGTTAGGGAATTGAGGTCATTCCCATTTTCTCTCCCTGAAGTCAAAGGAAATAAACTGAACCATAGAGTTAAAGCATGCTTCTGTCAGTGCTCACAACAGGTTTGGTGAACTGGACAGGAGTTATGAGAAAATCACTCAGAATGTAGTACAGACGGATAAAAATATGAAAAAATGTGAAAGAGAAGTTATAAAGGTGGAGAGGAGAACAGACGCGCCAACGTATATTAAATAGGATATTAAAGGAGAAGAAAGAAAGAAATTGATCTTGATATCCAAAGATATAAAAAGGGTAAATTTTTCCAAACTTGATCAAAGGCATGATCTTCTTGTTATTGAAATGTATCAAATTCCGAGAGAGAGGCTTTAGAACCTAAAAAAACAAAGTCAAAAATTGTAGAAGTAAATACAAAGAAAAGATGCATGATCTTCAAAGGATAAAAGAAAAAAATGGATTAAGCAGACTTCATGTCAGCAAGAAATAAAACAGATGCTAATTGAATATTATCAAAATACTGAGGAAAAAAACAAGAAATAAAAGCAGTAATTGCTAAGGATTCTCTATACTCTGCACATAAAATTCTATTTCTTATATTGAACAAAAAAAAGAAAATGGGGTCTTATAAGAAGCAATGACAAGCAAATAAATTAGAACATTTACAAAATTTACACATCCTACCATGAAGTAAGCCTCAGAAAGTACCCAAGCAGAGCTATCATATGAACATTATTTGCAAACAATGCAGTAGTAATAAGAAACAGTAAAAAATTAACTACAGAATCAGTTGATGCATTTCAAAACTAAAACAATTAATATTGTAATTAACTTATTGCCAAGGAATAAATCATAATATTTAGAACTCAGCAGCACTATATACAAGATGTTGAAAATTCATAAGAATGCAGGGAATATATATTCAAATGCATTTGCAAAAAAAATCATACTAAAAATTATACTCTTAATGTTCACTATACAGTAATCCTAAAGGCATAAGAAAAATTGTATAAATATCAAAGTAGAGTAAGTGGTGTTTCGGTTTGCTGATACAGCTGTTACATGAACCACCAGAATGGCTTTTATAACGGGTTTATTTGGCTACAGATTTAACGTTCTAAGGCCATAAAATTGCCCAAACTGAGGCATCACTGAAGGAAGGCCAATGGCTCCTGAAATAGCTCTGTCAGCTGGGAAGGCACATGACTGGCATTGCTGGTCCTTTGCTCCTGGGTTGCATTTCAAAATGTCTTTCTCCAGAATGTGTCTTTCAGCGTCTCTCCCTCAGCATCTGTGCATCCTTGCTTGGGCTTCTGTCTGGTTTAGCTTCTTTCATTTAGCTCCTTTGCATCTTTGCTTGTTCTCCCAGGGCATTTCTCTCTAAACATCTGGAGGTCTTCTCTTAGCTTCTCCAGGACAAGCTCTGGGCTTCATCTCTTAGCTTAACATCTCCAAACATCCTTCTGTCTGCATGTCCCGGTGTCTCTAAGCATCTGGGTCTGTGTCAGCTCTTAGCTTCTCCTGAGGGCAAACTCTGGATTACATTTCTTAACTTCTTTCCAAAGTGTCTCTCTCAGCTTCTCTGAGCTCCCTGTTTCTGTGAGCTCTCTTAAAGGACTCCAGTGATCTAGATAAGACCCACAACAGAATGGCTGGGGTCACATTTCCATGGAAACCCTCAAATCAAAAGGTTCCACCCAACAAGACTGGGTTAAAGTATCATGGCACTTCTGAAGTTCATAACAGTTCCAAACCAGTATGTGTGGTAAAATAAAAAATAATACAACTGCATCAACAAAATCAAAAGCTATTTCTATGGAAACTTTAATAAAATAGACAATAATCTGGCAGGAACTGATCAAGAAAAAAAGAAAATAAAAACCCTAGAAATCAATGAATATAAATGAAGATCATGAGAAAAATGCATTAATAATCATTAAAATTAAAGATAATCCAAATGAAAACTTTTCTAAGTATACACATTTTCAAAATTGACTCAAAGACAACATGGAAAAATTAAACATGTAGAACTATTAATACTTCTGTCAAAAGTCAAAAATTTATAGAGCTAGACACACCAGGTGAACTATTTCAAGTGTGTTTATTTTTCAGTGAATACTTATGGATTATTATACATCTCTTCTGGAAAATAGAAAAAGAAAACCTTGCAGCTCATTTTAAGTTGATATCAACATGAAGCCAAAAGTGTATGAGCACAGAAAGCAAGAATCAAATTGTAATTATTTGCAGACTTTTTGACTCTCTTTTAAAAAACATGCAATAATGACCTGCACATAAAAATTTTAAAGAAAAGAAAAATTTCTGAATACATGGGCTATGAAAAATATACATTGGCAACAAATATTAAAATAGTTGAATTAATGTACCATTGTATCTAGGCATATTATTATTAATGATAAAAGGTGTTAATGAAAAATGTTATAAACCTCATAAAAGTTCATGACTGAGGTTCTAAATCATTTGAATTGAGGTATTTTATTCAAGGAGAGGTGGATTAAACATGGTAAAATGTTCACTATTATATTGAAATCTAGAAATTCCCTTGACTGCAGATAAAATCTAAAACTTCACTTTTGTTTAGCTCTCTTATATATTAAGATTCATATTGCACTCTAATGGATCATTTTTAAGTATGGTTTTGATAACTTACAAGAAATTATAAATGTTTCCCAATATCAAATTGTGCTTTAATACTATAATACAAATAGATGTTATTGGAAAATGATAGGAAAGTAGAACAATGGGATGGGGAACCAGAATAAGGAATTAATTAATAAATGATTGGAGATTAATTGGATAACTATGTATGAGAAAACATAAATCTTATCTGAAATATCACTATAAAAATAAATCACAGATTAAACTCTAAATGTGAAAATGAAAACCATAAAACTTTTAGATTAAATATGTGATATATGATAAAGTAGACAATAGTTGCTTAAATGTTATACAAAAATCACAAACCATAAAGAAATAGATGTATATGAATACAAGTAAAATTAAAAGTCATTTTGTTCCACAAACAAAAAACAAAGTTTATGAGAAAAAAACAAATTAAATATGTATATAGGTATAGATAGATATAATAGATGCATCTATAAATTTTTCTGTAAAGCAACAGTCAAGAAAAGTACATGAAGGTATGGACACATAATTTCAAGATCAAATTTCAAATAAATAGACCCATGTTGATGACACAAGCAGTCAGTGACTATAAATTAAAGTAAATGATATCACTTCAGGAACAGCATATGAGCAAACATAGTATAAAATCTGAAATACAAAGTGTTCATGGAGATAATGACAAATGAAAACACATAAAATATTTTTGGAATGTACAATGAAATATATGCTTAGGAGAGAACACTTGGCATTATCAAAAATGTTGAAAATGCACATTCCTGAAATCCAGAGATTTCCCCTTCTAAATATACACTGTATGGAAATGTTCATACCTGTTAACAGGGATATATAAACCAATCATATCTTCATTTATATATATATATATGTATATATATATGATTGTTCATAGCAGGATGAACACATTTTGTAAGAACTTTGTAAACATCTTAAATATCTATCAAAAAGCGAACACATGCTTATATATGGATATATATACATTGTCAAAATTTATAAAATGTAAAATTCTACAAATATCAATATATAAACTGGATTGCCATGTATTGACGTTAATAAATCTGGGAAACATTATATATTTGGTAAAAAAAAAAAAAAAAACCCTACACATTTCAAGAGATCATGTGCAATATTGTTACATTTATGTGAAGATTTTCATTATTCAAAGCAGCACTAAATATTGCTTATGAATGTGTGTGTGAGTGTGTATTATGAATGGACAGGATTTTTGCTGAACCTCCATAAAAAGATTATCACTATAAAGAATGATGGTGGAGAAACAATTCAGTAAAGTTCAAAGGAGACTCTACAACCAACAGTACTGTAGCATTGTATAACATTTTATAACATCCCTCTATAAAAGTTATAAGAAACATATACAGAAGAATGTTAAAATTCACTTAATATACTGTATTCGTTAGGGTTCTCTAGGGAAACAGAACCAACAAGAAATATCTGTAAATACAAGATTTTGTAAGTGTCGCATGCAGCTGTGGGGATGCATGAGTCCAAATTCTGTAGGGCAGGATGTACGAGTCCAAATTCCATAGGGCAGACAGCGAACTGGAAACTCTGATGAAGGTGTTTGATGAACTCCTCAGGAGGTGCTGTGCTGGCTAGCTGAAGAAGTGAAGGTTCTCTCTTTCTCCCTTAAAAAGTCTTCAAATGATTGGATTGAGTCCAGCTGAATAAATTCTCTCATTGTGGAGATATGCCCATCATTGATGTAATCAGTCAAAGGTGCAGTTAATTGACTAATGATTTAATAAGTTAGCCTTCTGGTTTATTAACCAGCAAGAAATGTTATTGCAGTAGCAGTTAGGCCAGTGCTTGCTTTACTGGATGCCTGGACACTATCATATGGCCAAATTGACACATGAACCTAACCATCACAGTCCACCCCTTGTCATGTTGGCAGTTGTACACATCACCTTAAACCATACTTAAACTCTAAATAGAGCACAATTACAGACATATATTTTGTCTAACAATACTCAGCTGTCCTGTATACAACCAGAAATTCAGGAAATCTCTCCAGAATAGGGTGCAAGTCTTTGGATAACATTGAATCTTAAACTTGATTTCTTATAACTTAAGTACTACAAAATAAACAGTACAGCTTATGCCATATGATAAGGGGATAAGATAGAGAAGAAAATATTTATATTTGCTTTACGGACAAATAGAAATATACTCAAAACAAAACAGGGAGGAAATATTCATGCCATAATAGTTCTTGTTTCTGTAACTGGTCACGTAGTTGTAATTCATCTATCCATTCCATGTTCCCTTTGCCCTCAGCAAGCACTTCAGCCGGCCTTGGTTTTTTGCCTGGTGGGGTGACCCAAGCCTTCATTCCTGAAGTTTCTGGGCCATTGGTAGTACTCACTGGATTGGGTTGTTGCAGTTTTCCATTGACTTTAAAGACAGGGCATGGTAGTATTAAGAGACACCCTAGAGAATCTCCTGCACTACAGGAAAACTGCTCTTTATCTCCACTGTGTAGTTGCAGTGCTATTTCCCCTTGATAGTCAGGACCAGTCACCCCAGACAATACAGTAATCCCCTTCCTTGCCTACTGATTCAGAGGCATGAGAAGCCCAAAGTAGCTAGGTGGCAGTCTTAACTTCCAGTTTAATGGAATTATTGCTGTGTCTTCTGGTGGAATCACTCCTCCTTTTGGAACTAAGACCTGTAGACCAGCAGAGTTTATGGTTGCAGGGACAATAAGCAGACTTTTTCTTGGTGGATTACTGAAAGTGATAGTGAGTGGTGCCATTTCTGTTTCCACTCCTTGATTCCTGAACTCATGAATCCTGGCTACAGGAGAAACAGCCCTATAGAATGGATGCTGATTCAGAGCATACACACCCTCCTGGAGAACACTGCCCCAGCCCTGCAAGGTGTTGCCACCTCGTTGACACCGTGAGTCTTCAAAAGACCATTCCATTGTTCCATCAACCCAGCTGCCTCTGGATGATGCAGAGCATGGGAAGACCAGAGAATTCCATGAGCAATGTTTCCATTCCCTCAATTCATTTGCTGTGAAGTGGGTTCCTTGGTCAGAAGCAATGCTGTGTGGAATACCATGAAGGTGGATAAGGCATTCTGTAAGTCCATGGATTTTAGTTTTGGCAGAAGTGTTATGTTCAGGGAAGGCAAAACTATATCCAGAGTACATGTATATTCCAGTGAGAACAAATCACTGACCCTTCCATGATGTAAGTGGTCCAAATATAATCAACCTGACATCAGGTAACAGGCTGAACACCTCGGGAAATGGTGCCATATCGGGGACTGAGTGTGGGTCTCTGCTGCTGGCAGATTGGGCACTCAGCAGTGGCTGTGGCCAGGTCAGCGTTGGGGAGTGGAAGTCCATGTTGCTGAGCCCATTCATAACCTCTGTCCTTGCCACCCATGGCCATTTTGTTCACGAGCCCATTGGGTAATGCCGGGAGTGGCTGGGGAAAGAGGCTGACTGATATCCCCCAAACGGGTCATCTTATCCACTTGATTATTAAAATCTTCCTCTGCTGAAGTCAACCTCTGGTGAATATTCACATAGGACACAAATATCTTCATGTTTTTTCCCACTCAGAAAGATCTATCCACATACCTCTTCCCCAGACGACTTTGTCACCAATCTCCCAATCATGTTCCTTTCAAGTCCCTGATCATCCAGCCAAACGATTAGCAACAGCCCATGACTAAGTATACAAATGGACCTCAGGCCAGTTCTCCTTCCAAGCAAAATAAACAACCAGGTGCACTGCTTGAAGTTCTGCATACTGGGAGGATTTCTCCTCACCACTGTACTTCACTGACATCCCAGAAAGAGGCTACAGTGCTACAGCTGTCTGCTTTTGGGTGGTGCCTGCATATTATGCAGAACCATCTGTAAACCAGGGTTGATTTTTGCCTACCTCATCAAATGATTGTAGGGAATTCCCCAAGAAGCCATAGCTGTGGGTCAGGAAAGAGAAGGCAAGGTGGCAGGAGTGGGGGCCATGGGCATTTGGGCCACTTCCTCATGTAACTTGTGCCTTCAGGACTCACTCGAGCTCTATCTCATATATACCATTCCCATTTTATGATGGAGTGCTGCTGTGCACGCCCAGCTTTATGGCTTGGCAGGTCAGACAACACCCAGCTCATGATAGGTAGCTCAGGTCTCATGGTAACTTGGTGGCCCATGATTAAGTGTTCTGTCTCTACTAAGGCCCAATAGCAGGCCAAAAACTGTTTCTCAAAAGGCGAATAGTTATCTAAATCCTAAATCCTAAGGACCTGCATTGTGATTTTCCTGTAGGAGCCTGCCGAAGGCTCCAGAATCATCTCTATTTGCCAGTGACACTTCCAGTGCCATTGAATCAGCTGGATCATACGGTCCAAGTGGAAGAGCAGCTTGCGCAGCAGCCTGGACCTGTCGCAGAGCCTTGTCTTGTTCCAGTCCCCACTCAAAATTAGAAGCTTTTCTGGTGACTTGGTAAATGGGCCAGAGTAGCGCACCCAAATGAAGAATATGTTGTCTCTAAAATCCAAAGAGGCCAACTAGGCATTGTGCCAATTTTTTTTTTTGTTCATAGGAGGGGCCAAATACAGCAATTATTCTTCACCTTAGAAGGGATATCTTGACATGCCCCACACCACTGGACACCTAGAAATTTTACTGAGGTGGAAGACCCCTGTATTTTCATTGGATTTATCTCCTATCCTCTGATACAAATGCTTTGCCAACAAATCTAGAGTAGTTGCTACTTCTTGCTAACTGGGTCCAATCAACATGATATCATCAGTATAATGGACCACTGTGATATCTTGTGGGTGGGAGAAATGATCAAGGTTCCTGCAGACCATATGACATAGGGCTGAAGAATTGATATACTGGTTAGGACAGTGAATGTATACTGCTGGCCTTGCCAGTTGAATGCAAATAGTTTCTGGTGGGCCTTACTAACAGCTTTTAAGAAAAAGAGCATTTGTCAGATCAATAGCTGCATACCAGTTACCAGGGGATGTGTTGATTTGCTCAAGCAATGATACCACATCTAGAACAGCAGCTGCAATTGGAGTCACCACCTGGTTAAATTTACAATAATCCACTGTCATCCTCCAAGACCCGCCTGTTTTCTGCACAGGCTGAATATGAGAGTTGAATTGGAATGTGGTGGGAATCACCACCCTTGCATCCTTAAATCCTTGAGTGGCATTTATATGTGCAGTCCCTACAGGAATCTGGCATTGCTTTTGGTTTACTATTTTGCTAGGCAGGGGCAGTTCTAGTGGCTTCCACTTGGCTTTTCCTACCATAACAGTCCTCACTCCATGAGTCAGGGAACCAATGTGTGGATTCTGCCAGTTGCTGCATATATCTGTTCCAGTTATGCGTTCTGAAACTGGGGAAATAGCCACAGAACAGGTCTGGGGACCCACTGGACCCACTGTAAAATGGACCTGGGCTAAAACTCCATCAATCACTTAACCTTCATAAGCCCCAACTCTGAATGGTTGACCATAGTGATGTTTTGGGTCTCTTGGTAGTAATGTCACTTCTGAGCCAGTGTCTAATAATCCCTGAAATATCTGATCATTTCCTTTTTCCCGATGCACAGTCACCCTGGTAAAAAATACTGTAGGTCTCCTTGAGGAAGGCTGGGAGGAGGATTAACAGTATAAATTTTTGGCAGTGTAAAAGGGTCCTTTCCCAAGGGTACCCAGCCTTCCCCACATTCAAGGGGCTCTGGGTCTGTAAACTGTTGTAAGTCTGGGAATTGATGAAGTGGCCATGGCTCTCTTTTTATAATACAAGGTAAAATTTTTTTCACTTGGCCTAGAATTCTGCTTATACAGATCAAACAAGAATCAGTACACTGCACATCTATTTTACTTCTAGATACTCCTTGATTTACTAGCCAATGCCGTAAGTCTCTGCAAGTCAGATTATTTTGACTGTTGCTTTGAGCCTGTTTTCCGTTATGGTAGCCATGCCCACCTTGTCTCAGGCGATGAACTTCTGCCACTTGGCTTCTGCTGACTCGAGATCCTATTATCTTCATTGTTTTCAACGTTTCCAGCTCAGTGACAGCAGTTCCTACAGTAATATCTCACCTATAGAGAAGGGCGACTACAGAACTCTTCAGGGATGACGGAGCTAGTCTCACAAATTCATTCCTCACAGTCCTGGTAAAAGGTTTGTCCTCTGGACATTACAGGGGGTGTGTCAGCATGTCCTCCATAATAAATCCACTCTAGGCTTTCAATTTCTTTAAGCCTTTGGATCCCCTCCTCTACATTATTCAAGGGCAGTGCTGGCATTTTGACCTCAAGTAATGTTGGCCACCTTGATCTGTGTTTCAGCCAACAGCCAAAAAACTGTTAATGCCCTTTCTAACCCCTGGTGCTACGATATATGCATGCAGAATCTTGGCTAAGTGGGCCCATATCAATCAATTCAGCCTGATCCAACCTTATATTCCTTCCACTATTAACCCACACCCTTAATATCCATTCCCACACATGTTCCCCTGATTTCTGTCTGTATAAATTGGAAAACGCACGCAGTTCTTTTGGAGTATAAGGTACTTCCTCATGGGTCACACTTTGTACCTCACCCTTGGGAGCCTGTTGGGACTTTAGTCTATAGGTCTTGAAGAAAAGAGTGATGATGGGGGTAGGTCATGAAAACAATTAGAAGTATCCCTCAAGCCAGTTACCTCAGGACATTCTGTTTCAGTTTCATCTCATGAAAGAGGGTTAATGTCTCCAGACAGAGGAGTGAGGGCTACTTCCTTGGTGGAGGTGATTACAGGTTTAGCAGGCACTCAGGGGTTAATCTGTTTAGGTGGAGGTTGGATGGCAGGCTCCTCAGGGCAGACTGGATGTCAGGGAAGCTGTTTCTTCAAAGCAGGGTGGAAGTTGGGTAGCTCTGTCCTCAGGGCAGACTTGAGGTAGGAGGGCTGCTTCCTTAGGACAAACCACTACAGGTATATCTAGCAAAGACTTATCAGAATCCAGGATTCCAATGTCCTCACTGCCATTATTATCAATCTATATGTCCCCATCCCAAGTTTCATGATCCTATTCTTTTTCTAATCAATGCCTTTACTTTAACAGCAGACCCCCTGTGAGGTTGAGATTTTAGTTTATGTTGTAAATCTGCTACTTGTATAGTGAGATTCTGAGTCTCATTTCCAGAAATCTTAAGTCTGTGGCCACAGGAAACAAGATTTTCTTTCAGGGCACACAGAAACCTTTACATCTCTTGTACGACGTTTAAGTTTTGAATTTGAAGCCTTTAGCTCATCCCTTTCTCTTACAGCTGTATCCAGTGTATCTAAGAGCAACCAGCCAACATCATTATACCTCTTAATTCCACAAAACTGTGTTAAAAAGGTGTCAAAAACACTGTCACCCAGAGCCTTGCTTCATACAAGAGTATGATTAGAATCAATTGGTGATATTTTGTGTATGCCCATTGCCAACCCACACCATGGACTGTCGGTGCCATCTTGATTGTTGGAAGTGGGGTCATTAGTGCCTTTGAATCTAATCAGAGTAGAAAACCAATTGTAAAAGCCCATTTTAAGATTCTGTTTCTCAAGAACCACTCCTGGTACCAAGCTGTATTATTTAGGTTCTCTAGGGAAACAGAACCAACAGGAGATATCTGTAAATATAAGATTTTATAGAAGTGTCTCAGGCAAGTGTGGGTATGCATAAGTCCAAATTCCATAGAACAAGCAACAAACTGGCAACTCCGATGAAGGTGTTTGACGAACTCCTCAGGAGATGCTTCTCTGTCTAGCCAAAGAAGAGGTGAAGGTTCTCTCTCTTTCTGCCTTAAAAAGTCTTCAACTGATTGGATTAAATCCAGCTGACTGAATTCTGTCATTGTGGAGACACACCCATCATTGGTATAATCAGTCACAGGTGCAGTTGAGTGACTAATGAGTTAAAAAACCAGCCACAAATGTCCTTGCAGTAGCAGGTGAATGATTGCTTGACCAGACATCTGGGTACCATCATTTTGCCAAATTGACACATGAAGCTAACCATCACATATGCTATGTATGTTTGATATATGTCATGAAATATTTTGTAAATGCCACATTGTGACACACATATGTAACTTTTTTCACATCAAAATATTTTATGTGTCCTTTTTTATATTTGTTGTAACATTGTCAAATATTCAATATTGATTAAGATTTTCATTCTGGGATTATGGTTTTCCTAACTTTTAGAAGTATACTCTTTGTTATTTTTTGAAATTATGCTGCCAGTATTTCAGTTTAATTTATTATTATTTAGTCCAAAAGTAATGGGCAATTCTATCTTGTTATAATCTCCGTCTCCTATAATTTTATTATCCTATGTAGTAAAAAGTTTGGGAACCACTGGTCTAAATCATGTTGATCACAGCCATGAGGAAGTATTTCAAAAGGTAGTGGTTACTAATGACATGTGTCTCTAAAAATCTGTAAATTTTACATGATATATGTTGAGGGAATATGAAAAGTGGCCATCAGCCACAGAAATAGAAAGTAACATTTAGGTTTGCTGTTGAATTTGTTACCGACCCTTTATGTGCTGGACATTCAAAAATGAGTCTCCTGTCTAGGGTCACTACTCTCACACCAATAGAATGAAACCTGATTCAGTAAAACAAAGCAGCACTTTATTCTTTGGCCAAAGAATGGAGAAGGGTGGGCTCATGTCCAAAAGTCACTTTCTCCCCAAAGGAAGTTGAGTTAGATTCTTTTATGGGGGATGAGTATGTGCCAGTGGTCTTGCTCAGAACTTTTGCACTTTCCGTCTGCAGTCAGCACCTTTGCACTTTCCATCTGCAGTCAGCATTCCTGCACGTTCCATCTGCACATGATGTTCGGCCATGGACATCTAGGTTGTTCTTGTCATTACTGGCTTCCTGCGCTTAGTTCCTGAAAGCAGTTTCTGAAAGCAAACATAGCTCAGACCAAGGTTAGGTGGATTGGCTTCCTGTGCTTAGTTCCTGAGAGCAAGCATAGTTCAGGCAAAAACTGGGTAGAAACTGCTATAAATGCTAATCCAAAGGTGACACTTCATCCTTGGAACAAATTCTGTGGGATGAATATTATTGATTTCTATGGATTCTACACCTTGCAATAGTTAAAATCTGAGGATATCACCTTTTAATCTTACTGAAGTTCCCTTGTATGTGAAAAGTCACTTCTTTATTGCTCATTTTGAGATACTCTCTTTTCTTTGTCTTTCGACAATTTGACTATTAGGGATCTCATTGTAGATCATTTTGAGGTTACCCTGCTTAGAGTTAATTGAATTTCTTGGATGTGTAGGTTCCTATCTATCTATCTATCTAATGTAATCTAATCTAATCTGTCTCTATCTGTGTGTCTCTGTCTGTAGGTCTAGCGTATCTAGTATATCATTTATCTGAGAGATTAAATTTCAACATACTTCCTTCATGTTCTTACCAGTGCAACATGTACCTAATTTATTTCTATCAAAAATGTCCTCAAATTGTCAAACTAAATATTCTTCCATTTTCTAAGTTTTCTTATTTTCCTAACCTTATTACTGCTATTGCCTTTTGCAAACCCTTTTCAAATTTACTCCCCCAAACACTACCATGACTCATTCAGCATTATCCTGTCTCCTGTCATCTCTCAGACCTTACCTTCTTCATCTTCCTCATAGACATACACTTCTCTTCTTTCATGAGTCTTAAATCTAGCAACTGCCTTAGCATTTCCAATTTTATATCCTCTTTCCTCATTTACCTACAACAAAGGGTATGTTTTCCATTATAAACGTATAGACTTATGTTTAAATATTCACTTTTATATTTACATCTTCTTGATCAATGCCTGATTTCTGTGTTCTGGTTAGCATTTGTAACCATATCTTCTGCAGTTCCCTTAAGTGATTCTATCTGCAAATGAAGTCATCGCATGGCTTTTATGATCAACTCTATTTCTTGATGTCCCTAAATTCTGTTAACAGTAGAATTTTCTTTGACTCATTCTCTAAGTTCTCCTACATGTAATTATATGTTAAATGGTATTGACTCTATAATGGATTGCATCTTGATCCATTCTTTCTCACCATTTCCAATACTACTTCTCAATTCAAGGGCTGTCTGCTCCTCACCTGGACTTCTGTCCAGATGATGCATTGCTATATTGATGGGGATTTTTATCCTGTAATAGTAACAATTATACTAGTAATAACAGAAGCTTTTGCATATTAAACAATTATTTTGTTCCTTGAGTTATGATTATGGGAGGAAGGTAAACTCTGAAAGAAAAACAAGCAAAAGTCATAGAGGGATTTACCACTGAATTTTTCCTGAAGATGCCTAAATTAATTCATTTCTTTAAAAAATATCACAGTGATGCTTTCCCTAGTATTCTGAAGCTAGGAAGAATAGTGAGTATGATAGGATTGGGAGAAACCGACTTTATAATTAAAGCCAAAACTTAGAAGAAGCTCCTCAAAGAAAGCAGCTAGGGAGTGTATGGTAAAATAAGCCTGTGAAATGTTTTTTTTTGTTTGTTTGTTTTTATTTGGTTTGGTTTATTTGTCTTTTTGGATCTGTGATAAATGAGCCTACAAAAATCTAGCTTCTTAGGTAAGATATGTCTTCTAAGAACATTAAATCCTTTGGCAATCAAATGGTTGCTTGTTTAGCTATTAGACTTTTGTATAAACTGTTCTTGAGTATAACTAATGAGAAAGTAGACTGTAAAGAGTAAACACAAATGTTAAATCAGAAGAGAAACACCTTTCTATTTGAAAGAGTGATTTGAACACATTCATCTCTCACCCGCTTTCAGATCTTCATTAAATTACCAACACATGCTAGAAGCAGAAGAGAATAGACTTTCAACTGTACTAGAATGAAGTCCCTGGATGTTTGATATCTAATATATGACAGTGGCTCTTGTAAATCATTAGAGAACATCCGGGAAGACTTCAGCTAACCTGTATAATACAGGAATGATAAGGTTTAGAGCAGTGGTTCTCAAAGTGTGTCCCCAGACCATTAGTATTAGTATAACCTGGGAACTTGTTAAAAAAGCACATTCTCAAGCCCACCAAGACTTAAGGCATAAATAACTCTGGGAGTGTACCTAACAATCAATGTTTAAACAAGTCAGCAGGGGGTTCTGATGTATAATCAAGTTTGAGAGTTGCTGGTCTGGCAGCCAAGGGCACTATTCTTCCCTGCAGTTCACACTCCAGAGGTGTTACTGCTGCTAGAGATTAAGCCAGCAGGGTTGTATGTAGGGCTTTCATCTGAAATGAGCTAAGTTGCAGAAGAAAAGAACAGAATTCCTCATAAACACTGTTTTGTAGAAAAAGAGCCAGAAGTGGGTGAGGGGTAATGAAAGGTAGGAGGGCAATATTCAGGTATCTTTTAGCCTATGATGATTAGCAGCAATTGAAGGCAACAGCTTTGGAAGATTCCAAAGAGCACAGTTGATGCTGCCTTACAGAGAAATCTGGTGGGGTAAGGACAGCTTTTTGCTAATGTAGGTAAGTATTAGACTTACCATGGCAGACAACCTAACATAATTGGGAGTAGTGTGATGTAGTGTGTTATGAGGCTATGAGAATGTGAATTGCTGTGACTTCCGTAGAAGTTTTCTGCATGCACCAAAAGCCAAAAATTATTTATACTTATTGATATGACAATTACACTTATCAAAATTTATCTTGAGGAAGAATCTGTGCCAAAATTTTTGTTGTGGGCACGTATCACCATTTATAATACCACAATTTAGATATCACTTAAATATCTAAAAGCAGGAAGCTTGGCTAAGTATATGATATATCCACACGTTAGAGTATTAAATGGCTTTTAAATTATGTTCTCCAATAATATTTAAAGACATGAAATAATGCCTCATGTAATAATGTCAAGTGACAATGCAAGAACCAAATCTATCTATTATTATAGAGTTGAAATTGTATATATGGGCATGTGCAGGTAGAGACAGAGAGAGAAGGAAGTATTCCAAGGTTAGTGGCAATTATTCTAGCAAAGGAATTGAGGTTTTGTTGTTTATTTTAATTCTTTAAAGTAATTCACTTGGTGTTTCTTCTAAACACCTTTATGATAATTGATTTACTTCACCTAATTTTGGGTGTTATTTTAGTTTGTATTATTAATTTCATTTTCCATAAATTAATACATTTTTTCTTTTAGCCAGTTAGGTTTCATGTGTTTATCTTAACTGAAATTATACATATTGCTGCAGTTTGGTAATGCTTTACTGGAGGATGGCCAATGGCATCCGGAAAACCTCTGTTAGCTGGGAAGGCACGTGGCTGGCATCTGCTCCAAAGTTCTGGTTTCAAAATGGCTTTCTCCCAGGACGTTCCTCTCTAGCAAGCTTGCTCCTCTTCAAAACATCACTCACAGCTGCACTGAGTTCCTTCTCTTTGAGTTGGCTCATTTATATGGCTCCACTGATCAAGACCCACCCTGATTGGGTGGAGCCATGCCTCTATGGGAATATCTCATCAGAGTCATCACCCACAACTGGGTGGTGTGCATTCCAAGCAAATCTAATCAGCACCAAAACATCTGCCCCACAAGACTACATCAAAGATAATGGCATTTGGGGGACACAATACATTCAAACTGGCACACATATATTTTTAATCTTTTAGAATTAAATATGTCATCATAGACATTTTAAAGAAAAAATAAGTTAACAAAGCAGCTATATGAAAAATGATTCTAGAAGAACTTGTAATAGAGATTAATAAATGAGAAAAGAGAATCAATATGTAGACTGTCAGAACTTTGAATAATAGATATTCTAAAAGAAAAAGTAATCAAATATATTTGAAGAGAATGTTGCAAAATTGAATAAAGGAACTGGTCTTGAAAACTAAGTATTTCAGGCAAAATTAACCAAGATGATGCATATTGATCATCCCCCCCCTTTTTTTTTTTTTTTTTTTTTTTGAGTTCAAGGATAAAGAAGGGCTCCTAGGTATTTTTTTGTTTCTTCAAATGCAGTCATACCAGGTCTGTTATACTCTCTAATACCCAATGTCAGAAAATAATGCATCAACCTTTGCCAAATAACCAGGCAAAAAATATGTCTCCTAACTTTTTAGTCAATTCGAGATCTCATTTACATACAAAAAATGAAATAAAAACATTTATTAGATCCTTGTTCTTATCCAGGTGAAAGATACTGGCCAGCCTGACATGGAACTTCTGCTTCAGCAGAGTGTGTGAATGAAGCCAGCCTGCCTATCTAAACCAGGTCCACAGACACCTGTCTGAATGTGACTTGCTTTCCATTTCATTCAGCCACTCACCCCACAAATACTTATTAAGTACCTACAACGTTTCAGTCACTACTTTACGTATTGGGAATATAAGCATATATAAGACAGATGAGGTCCATGACCTAAAAATTCTTACAGTCTGTTAGGGAGGCAAACCATTAACAAGTAAAAATAAATAAATGGCTTAATGATTTTAGAAATGTTTAAAGCTTGATCAAAATGTCTCCCTAGTGCTAGATCAAATATTTTCAAACCACCTTTAGAATATTTGAATAGGATGAGGGTTAAAAGTTGAGACTTTAGAATTAGAATCCTGGTGTATTTGAGCCAGTCTCTAATGATTACTAGTGAATACTAGCTGTGTGACCCTGGGCGTGTTATTTAACTTCTTTGTGCTTCAACATCAACAGTAAATAGCTCATGGAATTGTTTCAACAATTCAGTCAGATCATCCTTGCATGGTAGTTTGAATTATGTACCCCAATTTTGACATGTTCTTCATCTTAATCCTCTCTTTGGTGGGTGTGAATTCATTATACAGAGGACCTCTTGAAAATGTTCATTTTGGTTAACGTTTGGCCCAACACATTCAGACCTGGCTATGACATTTCCCCAAGTACCAAATAGAGATAAAGTCTGTTACTTCCCCCTCTAAAATGTCTTTATTTTAAATCTCTGATCTGACACGAGTTATGTAAAGCATTTTCGGTAGTAAGCCTGTTAGAGGAATAGAGGTGGCTTGATAAGATGATGCAGAGCAATTCTATTTCAGAAGAAGCAGCATGTGACAAATATCTAAAGTCCCAACTTGGCTCTCAGTGAGGTCTAATCACTTCCCTGATTGCTTTCTAATAGCTCTGAGATGAAGCCCAGAGGGCCTCTGGCAGGCCTCCCTGCTCTGGAGTGAGAGCGAGTAGTCACTGCGCAGGTCACTGAGCTGGCTCCTGGCTCACGGGAGACCCTTACTCAGCAGTGAGTCAGCAAAAGACTTGGAGCCTAAATGAATGGCATTACATTTTGGTAGATGAAAAAATCTGTCTCTTTTGCCCACTGCTTCACATTTATTCTCAGAGTTACAGCATTCCTTTTCATTCTTATTTATTTACTGAAATTTTAACTTTCCTATCTGGAAGAAGCATGTCAGTAGCTGTCCTTTTATATCACAAGTATAGCCATTTTCAAATAGAATTAGATGCATAAAGGTCATACAGAAACATTAAATGAGAGCCGACATGCTGTGTTTGTGCTGAGGGTTTGTAGTAAATTTCTTCTTTAGAAGTAAGTGTATTTGAACAGTGATGTCTTGATTTTACCAAGGATGTAGAGCAACCTCTGTTAATGAACTCTACCAATGGTAAATAAATATTAAGTCTATTTGGGACACCTCAAAGCCATGAGGTACCTTGACCAGGTGAAGTAAAAAATCACTATAGTGTTATCATTTTAAATGCCCCCCAACATTTAGTTGCCATATGCTCACAGGTTCTAAAAGCTGGACATATGAACACTTTCATTTCAAGAATGGAGCTCTTGATCAAATTCTTAATGCTCTGAAAATTAATTATACATTGCATTTTTATTTACACAGAATGATTTATTTAACTAAAATATACATCATCATCATTAGTAGTTTACTCCAAGTGGAATGTTAAATAATATGGCCCACTTTTCTAAACTTTGGAGTATTCACACTAAGGATATTGAAATCTTCCTAATACTGATACTTGATTTAGGGATATTTTGTTTCCTGCATAGAGTTCTGTAAAACGGGTGGGTGGGGGGAAGGAGACTTTGAGAAAAGTTTCCGTGAATATGGTGGATGTGGCAAACTTTTACTTACCAATTCAGTTAATGCTGTTGTGGAAAATTGTGCTAGCCATGCAAAAATTTGGGCTCATTTTTATATTAAGATTGGGAGCACAATTTCCATTTCTTGATAATATGAGATACAGCATTTCTTTTTTTTC
The DNA here is from genome assembly GCF_015220235.1 of Choloepus didactylus. Lineage (NCBI taxonomy): Eukaryota > Metazoa > Chordata > Mammalia > Pilosa > Megalonychidae > Choloepus > Choloepus didactylus. The sequence goes on along the minus strand of NC_051311.1, from coordinate 157,151,082 downwards.
CCCCCACCAGGTTTTTTAAAAGGCAACAGATTTTCCTTTCATAAACCACTGTAAATTCAGAGAATTTTCTCAGTTGTAAATTAATAGTTTGGGCACATGTTTGGGGTCTTCAACAATATCCACCTCAGATAGCTTTCAAATAACATATGCTGGCCATTCTTTTTTTCTCAGATTATCATCTTATCCAAATTAGAGGGTCCCTGATGTTTCCAGCATTAATGAAAGAGCTTACCTTCAACTATCTTAACTTTTGATCATCCATCTCTTGTGGTAACAATTGACCCAAATTGTTCAATTTTTCCATGTTCCTTGTTGAAGAAATGTCTAATAGAAACTTCTAAGTCTGTTGCAAGAACTCAAATTGTTTTTTTGTGTTTTAGCTCCCACTATGGCTCTTAATTGATCTTCATTTAAAATGGATGTGGAAGACCTTTGAGAATCATTTTTTTGAGATTTATATCCACAGAATAAATTCATTGAGACATGACTACATGCTTCTTTTGCTATTAGAGCCCTGTCTGGAAGAAAAATTGATGTTCTACCAGCCCAACTTTACTATCCTCCTGCTTATATTTATACACAAAAGAAAATATTAATAATTTTTTGGAGTTACCATAATGTATACTTCTCTGGAAAAATTAAATAAGCAATAACAAAACAATTCCAAAATCACAGCAAAAAGGAGAACATGATGGCATTATACTTTCTAAATTGTACAAAGGGAAGTATACTTTTGATCAATTATACAATAATTACACAAATAATTGTATAATTTAGTCAATTATATAAATATACAATAATTGGCCAAATACAGGCTATTTCATGTGCTACAACTTATTTCTGGTGTTCATTAGCATTCTTGACACATGGTAGGTGTTTGGAAAATAGTTGTTAATTGAATAAAAACATGATCAAATGAATATTTGAAGCCCCTACAATTCTAATGTTTCCTGACATCCAGAATTGAAGGGATGCTTGACTCTCCATGAGCAAACTTCACCTCACTTTCCAGTTTGTCCTGGTCTGAGTTTGATAAATGTGTTTTCCAGTGCAGAGCTTGTTGGTTGACTTTTTATTCATTCATTAATAAATATATTCAATAAATATATTTACTGAGTACCTCCTAGTTTAAGATAATAAGCTAGATGAGTAGAATACAGTGGTGTGTGAAACATCTGTGATACCCACCTTCATGGATCTTACATTCTTAACTCAAATTCTAAGAGAACACTGAGGCTTCCAAATAATTAATTTGTTGTGATGAATTATACAGAGAAGAAATGTATGAAAACGTATACAAAGGGAACTGACCCTAGAGGTTACAAGAAGCCAAAATGGAGACTGAGAGATGAAGGGGCTTGCACATTGTAGATCTGAGTAAATGTTAGAGTGGCTAGGATACAGAAGTTGAGGTTGAATTGGGAACCAGATAAGGCTCTGATTATGTACAGGTCATGCAGAATCTTTCTGACCAAAACAAGTACATTTGTTTTATTCTTAAGCAAGGGAAATCTGGTAAAACAATTATGAAACATCAGACATTAATTAACAAATTTAAAATTTTTAAAAATCCATCTTCTTTATACCAACTAAGCATTATAAGTAAGAGAAGATCAAAAAAAAGGTTGGTAGTCCATTGCAATAGTTGAGGCAAAAGAATTTGGTGTAGGAAAAGAAGGAAAAGAGACAGGCTAGAGGGAAATTTATCAGTGAACATTGAAAGAATCTAGTCTTCATATTTGGTGTGGGGGCAAGTTGTAGATGTCAGTGTTATTTTCAGGTTTCCAAGTGGTGCCACTGGATGGAAAGTGGTTTCAAGTTCAAGGATGAGGATTCAGTGAGAAGTTCCTTTTTAAACCTGATGGTTTGTGATATTTGAGTCAAATTCAAGTGAACTGTTGAATAGACTTGTGTACTCAAGCTTAGGGTTCAAGATAGATCTGGGTTGGTGACTCAGATTGCAGGTCACTGTAAATATCTGAAGCTGTGGAGGCAAAAACTACATTTTCTAAGAAGCAAAAAGTGAAAAGTAATAGAGGCCCAGGATTGAACTTGGAGGATCTCCAATAGTTAAACATTTTGAGGAGCAGAACAAGCTAGCAACATAGGCCTCAATAACAACCAATCACATTCTCAATTGAAGGCTTTTTATGAACTCACTTGGAGACCCAATTCATTGCATCCCTGCCTTGAACCTTGATGAGTCTCATTTAAATGGCAAATCTTCAAAGTAAAATAAAATTTATCCAAGGAACACCTGCAAAATTCATTGTTTAAAAAGAAAAAAATCTGCGTTCTGAAATTCCAGGCTTCTGAATGCAGAAAGGCACTTCCTAACAAACCTGAGTCGTCTCTACACTAATGCAACATACCTCAATGGCCTGCTGCTGCATTCCGGGCTCTGCCTCAAGTTCCACCATAGCCTTCTTGGCAGGGCTTTTCTTGTTTGATAGCCTCTGCAATTAAAGATGAGAACTCATACTGAATAATAATTATATTTGAATTTTTCATTGTGAGATCTTACTGAAATGAGAAGATAAAAAATAAACCTCACCTTGAGACTTTTTTTAGCTTAGCAATATGTTAAATATGTCACTAAATTGTGTTTATAATACATTTTCCAATATGTGTGTTTGCTAAATATGATTACTTTCAATAGAATGCAGCACTTTGTAAAGGGTTTCTCAACCTTGGCACTATGGATATTTTGGGACAATACTTCTTTGTTGTGGGGGGCTGTCTTGTGTTTTGTGCATGTTTAGCAGCATCCCTGACTTCTTTCTACACACAAATGCCAGTAGCATTTTTGTCCCCTAACTGTGACAGTCAAAGGTGTTTCCAGAAACAGCCAAATATCCCCTGGGTAGGCAGAATCACCCCCAGTTTAGAATCACTGGCATGAAGAATAACAAGAATATGAACACCAGTAAACCACTTTTCCCCTTACAGCCTGAGAATGAATCTCTGCCATCACCTTGGATCTCCCCTGTTCCTCCTCCACATCCCAAATCCTTTCTCCCAATTCAGAAGAAATGCAAATTCTCTCTATTATTTTGATTTTATTCATAGTTTTGTCTCTCCACATTTGTTCATTTTCAAACATATTTATAGTTTTATAAGTTATTATGATTTACAAATATTGAATCATACTAAGTGTATTTCTGTGACTTGCTTTCCCAAAATTTTACCATGTGGCAACTGTAGCTGGACATCATTCATTTTCACTTCTTATATTTTTATATTGTGTGAATATATCAAATTTATTTAGCCATTCTGCAGTAGACAGTTGGTTTGTTTCCAGGTTTGGTGTTACAAGTAATGTTTGTCCTTGTGTTTTGGAGAATACTTTAAAGAGTTTCTATAGGGCAGTGGTTCTCAAATGAGGGCAAATTTATCCTCTGGGGAAATTTGGTAACATCTGAAGACATCTTGAGTGTTCCTTCTTGATTGTGCTATTGTCATGTGAAGTGTAGAGGCCAGGGACGCTGCTGAACATCCTACAATGCACAGAAAAGCCCCTTGCAACAAAAAATTCTCCAGCCCAAAACGTTAGTCCCACTGTTGAAAATTTCTTGATGTAAGGCAAATGTATGCCTAAGATTTGATTTACTAGGTTAGAATACATATTGCTTCTGCACTTTATTCAATAATGCCTAATTGCTTCCCAAAACATTTATGTTTTATATTCTTCTCAGCAGTAAAGAAGATATCATTTGATAATGTTGTATCTCTATTCTTTATAAATCTTGTGAGTGTGAACCAGTATTTCATTGTGGGTTTTATTTGAATTTTCCTAAGCCAGTTATGTTTTATTGTCAGTAAAACACCTAATTACTTTTCTTTCCATTGGATTATTTGTTCCTTAATGGTTAATAAATACTATTTACATATTCCAAATACTAAAGCATTCTGCATTATATTTGGCTTTTCCCAGTTTGTGGACTGATTTTTCATTTTCAATATGGTATCTTTTACTGAGCAGTAGTACTTAATTTCATGGAGCTGAATTTATTACTGATCTCCTTTATGATCTACACTCTCCATACTTATTAAATACCTCTTATCCTACCCTGAGGTCAAATAACATTATCTTGTATTTACGGCTTTTCTCTTCAACTCTAAGTCTCCAACCCATTCTGACTGATTTTGTATATAGTATGTCATAGGATTCTGATTTAATTCATTTTCTATAGTGGCAATCAATTGCCCAAGCATCATTCATTAATTATCCTTGCTTTTCCCCAATGTACAATGTCAGCCTCATCGTAAATTTTCATACTTTTATTAGTCTCTTGGGGACTCAGTAGTTTGTTCCAACAGCTTGTTTGTCTATCACCCAGATAATAACACCTCATCTCTTTTGTCTAGAATCATTGCAATTCTCATTGTATTGTAGGGCATTTTCATCACTTTGCTTTTTTACTTCAAGACTGTCTTGTTTCTTCTAAGATGTTCATTATTCTACAAATATTGGGAAGCTCGCTGTCAATTCCTTGTCTTCCAGTAAAATATGTTGTTATTTTGATTGGAATTGTATTGAATGCATTGATTAATTTTGGAAAAATTTTATTTAAATGTATTGAATCTCTCATTTATGGTTGCCTCCTTTAATTGTTTACAACAGTATTATACTATTATACTCTTCCCTTCACAAAATGTCTTTATGTCTTTACATTTATATTTAACTATTTATATTTTGGTTTTTATTTTAATCTTATAACTTAAAATTATATTTCATGTTGTTGCCGGTGTATAAAAATTAAATTATCTAATATATATTGAATGCAAAATCAACAAATTTGCTAAACACTTTTGCTAATTTGCTAATGGACTTGAAGTTATTTTTTACTTCTTTCTTTCTTTTCCAAGCACATCTAATTTGTCAAGACTTATGCTGACTGTGATTTCAAAATCTATCACCAACTCTATGTTATTATCTTATTCCAAGTAACTATTACCACTCATCTAGATTATACTGGTATTTTCTAACATGTTTCCAATCACAACAGTCAGCTTATTCTTTCAAATGAGATGTTAGATTGTGTCATTTGCCTGCTCACAGACCTCCAACTATTCCCTTTTCCACTCTGAACAAATGCCGAATTCCTAATGCTCTAGAAGGCTGTCCGTGCATGACTCTGATATCTCTCCATCACTTAGTACTTTCTCGTGCTTCTCTGCTCAAGCTGTACTCTCCTCTTTCTTCTTCCTAATAATGGGGGTGAACTCACCCTGACTCAGTCTTTAGCTGTTTTATTATGTCTGTAACACTTTTTTTCCCCAAGATAGCTTCATTATTTTTTTAAAAAACTTTATTGTGCTAAAATATATACAATTAAAAATTTCACTTGAACCATTTTCAAGTGTACCATTCAGCGATATTAATTACATTCACAATATCATGCTACTATAACTAAACTCCATTATCCAAACTTTTTCATCACCTCAGATGAGAATCTGCACCCACTTAGCAATAACTTCCCCATCCCCTGGCAACCTAATCTATCTTCTCAATGAATTTGCTGCTTCTTGGTATTTCATATAAGTGAGATAATACAATATTTGTCTTTTTTGTGACTGGCTTATTGCACTCAACATGATGTCTTCCGGGTTCATCCATGTGATCACATGTCTCAGAACTTCATTCTTTTAACAGCTGAATTATATTTCATCTTGTGCATATACCACTTTTTTGCTTTTCCTTTCATCTGTTGACAGACATTAGGGTTGCTTCCACCTTTTGGTATTGTAAATAACACCGCTATGAACATTGGTATACAAATATCTGTTGGACCCCCTGATTTCAATTCTTTGGGTATATACCAAGAAGTGGGGTTTCTGGGTCATATGATAATTCTGTGTTCAACTTTCAGTGGAATTGTCAAACTGATTTCCACAGTGGCTGTACCATTTTACTATTCCATTAGCAATGTATAAATCTTTCAATTTCTTTGTGACCTTGCCAGCATTGGTTACTTTCTCCTTTTTAAATAATAGTCATCCCAGTGGGTATGAGTAGTATTTTGTTTTTGTTTTGATGTACATTTCCTTGGTGACCAGTGATTTTGAGTACCTTTTCATATGCTTATCGGCCATTTGTTTATCTTTTTCAAGAACAGCCCACTCAAGTTCTTTGCCCAATTTATAATTGGGTTATTTATCCTTTTTGTTGTTCAGTTGTACTAGTTACTTACCCATTTTGTATATTAAAACCTTATCAGATATATGATTAGCAATTAGTTTCTGCCATTCTGTAGGTTTTCTTTTCACTTTCTTAATGTTCCTTCATGTACAAAAGGTTTAAATTTTGATGCATTTCATTTTAACTATTTTTTCTTTTGTTTCTCATGCTTTTGTTGTCATCTCTAAGAAATCTCTACTAAATCAAGGTTATGAAGGTTTGCCCCAGGTTTCTTCTAAGAATTTTATGGTTTCAGCTCTTACGCTTAGGCTCTTGATCTATTCAGAGTTCATTTTTGTGTATAATGTGAGGTCACGATCCAACTTCATTCTTTTGCCTGTATATCCTTTTTCCTTCTAGCACAATTTGTTAAAGAGCCTATTCTTTCTGCAATTAAAGTACTTGGCACCTTTCTCAGGTCAGTTAGCCATAGGTGTATAGTGTTAGGTTTGGAGCCATTCAAGAATCCACACAATGCAGCGAGTCAAAGTTTAAGTATAAAGTTTAAGATTTATTAGAGGAAGAAAGCAGGTGGGAGCCAGCAGAAGAGAAGAAAAAGATAAGGCTCCCGCTCTCTGTGTGAGAGCAGCATTTTTTAATGAAAAAGGAACCCACGTTGGGTAGGGTGTCTGCTGTGATGTTCTGTGCCTCGACTGGGTGAGTGCTTATCTAGCTTTGGGCTGATTGGTTGCTGGAATTCTGAGACAATATTCTTTTTAGGAAAGCAGCTGCATTATCTAACTGGGGAGAGCAGGCCTTTTTGGTTGTTTATTTTATGGGCATATCTGACTTTGCCTTACTTGCCTTTGAGGTGTTACTGTGGCTGGACGGCCTTGAGCAGCTTTGAACAGGCTTCATTCTTTAGTCTATGGGGCACTGTTTTCTTGTGAGATAAGCTGTGGGGCCCCTGAGTTAGAAACTCCTTCTACATGTTAGTTTCTTCTTCTGGGATCTAACATACAGGTTTATTTCCGAACTCCCACCTCTGTCCCTTTGCTCAATATGTCTACCTTTATGACAGTATCACACTGTTTCGATTACTGTGACTTTCTGGAAAGTTTGAAATTGAAGAACGAAGTTCTTGTTTCACAATATTGGTTAGTCTATGCAGGGCCCTTTGTGATTCCATGTGAACTTGAGGAACAGATTTTCCAGTTCTGCAAAAAAAGGCTGCTGTGATTTTGTTAGGAATTGTGTTTTGTCTGTAACTCACTTTGGGGTGTATCAGCATATTAAGCATGAGAAGTCTTCCAATCCATGAACACAAAGTGTCTTGCTAATTATTTAGATCTTTTTAATTTTTATCAGTGGTGTTTAATAATTTTCAGTGTATAAATACTTAACTTCTTTGGTTAGTTTATTTCTAGGTGTTTTATTCTTTTATATGCTATTGGGAATGGAATTGTTTTTAATTTCCATTTCAGAATGTTCTTTGCTGATGTATCAGAACAACTGCCTTTCACATGTTAATCTTGTATCTTGCAACTTTGATGAGTTGGTTTGTTAGCTCTAGTAATTTTCTTGTGGGTTCTTTGAGATTTATATAAAGGACTGTGGCATCTGTGAATATAGCTCTTTTTCTTCCTCTCCAATTTGTATGTCTTTTATTTTATTTTATTTTATTTTACCCAACTGTTGAATAATGAATGGTGATGGTGAAAGCGGGTATCCTTGTCTTGTTCCTGAACTCAGGAGGAAGCCTTTCAATCTTTCACCATGGATAGTATGATGGTAATTGTGGGTTTTTCATATATTCTCTTTATTGTGTTGAGGAAGTTACCTTCTATTCCCATTTTTCTGAATTTTTTTTTTTTATCATGAAAGGAGTTGGATTTTGACAGAGTTGATGCTTTTTCTGCATCAAATGAGATGAGTGTGTGATTTTTCCCTTCATTCTATTGATATAGTGTAGTACACCAATTGATTTTCCTTTGTTGAACCACCCTTGCAGTACTGGGATATATCTCACTTGCCAAGGGTGTGTAATATTTAATGTACTATTGGATTCAATTTGTTAGTATTTTGTGGAAGATTTTTACATTTATAACCATAGGAGAAATTTGTGTGTAGTTTCCTTTTCTTGTGATTCTTTATCTGGCTTTGGCATTACAATGATTTTGTTCTTGCAGAATGAATTAGGAAGAGTTCTCTCCTCTTCCCTCTTTTGGAAGAGTTTGGGAAGCATAAGTGCTGATTCTTCTTTGAATGTTTGGTAGAATTCACTAGTGAAGAGGTCTGGCCTGCTTCATTACTTTTTACCTCACTCTGTTCTCATATTAGATCAAATGTTACCATTTTTTGACTTGTTTCTCTTTAGAATCCCATCTCCAAATGGGAATAGAAGGTTTTACCTCACTCTGTTCTCATATTAGATGAAATGTTACTATTTTTTGACTTGTTTCTCTTTAGAATCCCACTCCACATGGCATCCCTTTATGTTGTTAGGCTTTTACTTGTTTTGTTTTGTTTTTGTCTTTTGTATTTAACATCTTTTAAACATACAATTTATGTATCTTAATTATTTAGGCATATAAACAGTATATTTCCCAAAGGGCAGCTATTCTGATTATTTTATTCCCTGTGTACAGATTTACATTGTAGTAGGTGCAGCATGTATTTTTTTAGGTTAATAAATAGATGACTGAATAAATTCTTTACTATTCCTTTAAGTTTGTATGTCAAGAGTAATTGAGCTGGTGATAATGACAGTTCTTTTTTTTTTTTCTCCCTGAGTCTCCATTCCTTGATACATTCTACAATTTTTTAAAATAGGAATTATCTTTTCTTTGAATATTTAATGGAACTCACTCAAAAGACTGTATGGACCTGACAACTTTCTGGGAAGATTTTTAATTACTAAAACAGTAACTCTCATGGTCGGTGGCCTGTTTTGAATTTCTATATATTCTTGATTCATTTTTAGTAAAGAAAAAATTTCTAGAAATTGGAGCATATGTTCTAAATATTCAAATATATTTGCCCTGAGTTGTACATAATATTTTTTAATAATTTTAATATATCTATTGTTCATTTTTATACAAACTTTAAAATTTTATATTGTTTATGTGTTTGCTCTTTCTTCTATGGTTTTTTTTTTTTTTTTTTTTCGGTAAGTTTTCTATAAATTTGTCACTGTTTCCAACATTTTCAAAGGACATATGTCCACTTTATTTATCCTATCTATTGTATATTTGTTCTCTAATTTATTAATTTTCATTCGTACTTTGACATTTTCCCTTTTACTTTATTGCCTTTATTTATTGTTTTTATCTTTGAAAACTGGATGATTGACTTATTAAAATGTTGCATTCTGTCTTTACTGATATAAGCCTTTAAGCACTACAGATTTCATTTTGTAGTATCTTAGCATTCCATGAGTTTTGAATCTGGGATGCACAGGGAGCTAAAGTAAATTCCCAATGGCTGTACAGCTGTGAGTAGCAGAGCAGAACATGAACCTTGCAGTTTGGCTCCAGAATTCATATTCTTAATCACTAACTTATGCTGCTCATCTTTCATAAAGTGAAAACATTTGACAAATAATTGTACAGTATAATCTAATGATACTCTCACATGAGAAATTTATCTCAGCAAAAGATGTGCTCAGTAAAGGAGAGTAAACTGAAAATTCTTCTCCAATTTATCCTACCTTTTATATCCTTCAGATCGCTGCTTGTTAGAACTGTTACTGAGTCCACATCATGCCAACACTGAGGTCTCTTTCCAGTGTTATCCCATGAAACATATATTGCATTACTTAATAGAATGTGTTTTTTTTTTTTGGAGGGGGTGGAGTTCAAGTGAATGTTAAAATTAACTTTCTGCTTATCTCTGTTTCTCCTCAAATCCATGTGTTTAATTTTCTTTTGGAAATGGCATTGGCTATTCAGTTTTTTCAGTACAAGTTCTAAAATTAAAAATCCCTTTGTTAAATGTCTTTTTTAGAAGGGGGAAATGACTTAGATAATTAATGGTGGAATTAATTAAATATTTTGCTAATTGCCCTTCTTGTCAATGTGATGCATTTGGACAATGTAATGGAATATTCTACACTTGCTAACACAAAAATGCTAAACAAAATAAAACAAAAAATACAATAGTTTCAGTCTTGTTAACAGCAGTAAGTTCTCGTTCTTGACCTCTTTAATACTCCTAAAGTTGGCAATATTTGATTTACTTTATTCAAGAAGGTATTCTTATTCTGTTACTATTGAAATACAGTTTCTCATTGTAAATTGCAAGGTCCACAGATCAGAGGCCAAAAATGCAATTGAAAACACGAAATGATTTGAACATTCCAATCGACAATTAAAACAGAAAACAAAGCTATTTAGAGTTTATTCTAAATTTCTAGTAAGCATCTCTTGAGGGAAATCTATAATGCTATAGGGAGTATTATAGCCAACAACTGAGACATAGATAAATAGATAATGATATGCACTGAATAATCATTCTCTTATTATTGGAAACTAAATTGAATAGCATAAAGACCATGGTACTGTACAAAGCAAAATTACCCAAGTAAGCCCTATTTTTAGAATCCGTAAGCTAAACTAAAGGCTTTTAGCTTAAGTAGGAAATAGTATGTCTTTCCTAATGCACTGCATTTCTTCCTTGATTAGATGATACTTATATTATCAAATTGTGTGTTATTGTGTGTTTGTGTGTGTTTTCTTGACTATAAGAAAACTCAGAATGTGATTCTTGCTTCATTTAAAGGAGGAATATTTTACTTCTTTCTGCTGATATGACCGTGTAAATTCTTCAGTGCTTAGTTTTCTTAATTACTCTATTGAATTTGCTTCTCTAGAAATAAGCTCATCTCATTTGAAAAGATGCACATTGCAAATAATGATTACGGAGGATCCCTGCATCCTTAGAATATAATCCTAAAAGGAAAAGAGAACCCTGAAAATCCCTAACAATCAAGAATAGATATAGCCAATTTAAAGTCCACAATGATTTTCCACTTTTCTAAGTTAGGTAATGCTTGATATCTCTATTCCACATTTTTTCAATAAAATTTGTTAAGGGTTATTATTTATTTACTAGCAGGGTTTCCTTTCCAGAAGACTTCAAATCATAGGATATCAAGACTTGAGTATACTAAATTTGTGCAAAGGAAACTGGATAATGCAGTCTTTATATATGTGGTAGAGCAAACTTGGTGCTTATTTGCTTAGAGACTGTTCCAGTTTGCTAAAGCTGCCATTATGCAAAATACAAGAAATGGACTGATTTTTATAAAGGGAGTTTATTTGGTTACAAATTTACAGTTCTAAGGCCATAAAAGTGCCCAAACTAAGGCATCAGCAAAAGATTACCTTCGTTGAAGAATGACCTATTCCGTCTGGAACACCTCTGTCAGCTGGGAAGGCACGTGGGTGGCATCTGTTGGTCCTTTGCTCCTGGGTTGTGTTTCAAAATGGCTTTCTCCAAGATGTCTCTGGGCTTCTGTCTTAGCGCCTCTCTCTTGGCTGTTGCTCATCATTGCTTCTTTCTCCCAGGGCATTTCTCTCTAGGAATCTGAGGGTCCTCACTTAGCTCCTCCAGGGCAAACTCTGGACTTCATCTCTTAGCTTAGCATCTCCAAATGTCCTTCTGTCTCCATCTCCAGGCATCTCTAAGCATCTCTGTCTCTTTTCCTCAGCCTCTTAAGGAACTCCATTGATTTAATTAAGACCCACCTTGAATGGGGAGGACCGCCCTTCCATAGAAATAATCTAATCAAAGGGTCTCACCCAAAGTTGGGTGAGTCACATCTCCATGAAAACAACTTAGTCAGAAAGTCCCATCCTAATCAGAAGACTAATAAGTTTGCCCACACAAGGCTGCCTTAAAGAACATGGCTTTTCTGGGGGAGAAAATATACCAAAACTAGCACAGAGACTGAGGAGAAAAAAAGTGTGAAATTTAATAAAAGACTGTTACTAAAATGTATAATTTTTACCGATATGATATGACTATACAGTTACTCAAAGAGTACATATCTTTTTGTTTTTTTAACATACTAGGCTACCATATAATCTAGCATCAACTCACCTTACAAGACCCCTCATCTTTTGCATTTCTCTTAAACATTCCACTATCCAAACACTGTGGAAGCTTTTCCATTCTCCATCCATTCTTGAATCATTTTCCTTCCATATGTCTGTTCATACCATTCATCTCACAAGTCTGTCACTTCATCATTAAGGCCTTCTATTCTGCAAGTCATTCTTGGTTTCTCCCAACTGGAAATAATATCTTCCTCAGAAATTTTGTAGCACTTTGTATTAACTCCTTCAAGCTTGCTGGATCTTGTAAGCTCTCAGAGCATGTGAACAACCTAAAATGAAATTATGACTGTCATTTTCTGATCAATGCTATTAGATTTCCCCACTCCCTATATCATAATCTAAGTCTTTTCTTTGTATTTTACACCATCCATGATCTGGCCCCCCTCTGCCTTGCAAACTCTATTAATTACATCTTCTTTGCTCACAATTTATATTCTGCCAGTGATGAGTTACTTAAAGTCGCCCACTTCTCACATCACCTTGAAATACATAGCATTTTGGGAAACATCTCTGTACCATAGTTTTGAAGGATAATTACAAAGACCTGTATATCAAGACAATGTCACACTAAAACCTTGAGTTTTCCTTTATATTTATGAGCCTTGTGAAAACTCATTTCACTGTACCTAACTGTGTTTACCATGTTTTACCAAAGACTAAAGTTAAATGCCTAATTCTATCAATGACTTCTATTACCATGTCTGTAACAAACTGTGAAATGAGGTGTAAAATTCAATAAATTTTATTGCCCTTTGTATTTCTCAACATTCTAGACTCTACTATTTCCCACATTGTTATGAGGACAAGAACCTTCTGACAGTTGGTGTTGAAAGCTGGAGACTGATGGAGTGAAGAGAGGAACTGTGTGACGTTTAGCATGCTGTAATTGCTAATGCCACCTATTTTAAATATGATTATGCATCGGCATTCACTTTGCATATCTAGCATGTCAAGAAGTAATGGGTAGTGGAGTCGAGGTGATCTCTACTTGGCAGTTCTTCCCTCTATTTGGGGAGCATCAGGCTTCTCCCCAGCCTGTCAGAATGGAGAACATGTCTATGAAATACAGCGAATGCTCCCAGTTCCAAAAACTGAGCAACTGCCGCCACATTGAGCTCTGTACAAGGAAAGAAAATCTCAAATTAAAAATGGCTTGAAATAATCTACATAAAATCACCTTAATCCTAGGTGCAAAGAAGAGGATACCCTTGCCCTTTGTATAGAAGCTCCATAAATGTAAAGCCCCACACCAGCTGTTTTAAGTACTGCTGTCTCAGGTCCATTTCCCAAAAAGCAATCCCTGAGATAATGAACACACAATTACAGGACACAGTGGTAAGGAGATTGGCCAGAGAAAAGGAGGAAGCCAAGCAAATGCACTATTTCTATCAGTCTCGATCTTAGTCTCATGCCACTGGGGATTCTGGAACACAAATTCCAACTGAAAGTTTGTCTCGACTTTTGGAAAGAGAGCTGGGTATTCATATTCTTTCCCGAATTTGCCAGTGTCCAAAGGTTGCAGTGGGCTATGACACAAAGGCAGAGCGGGGAGGTAGGAAATGACTCCCTGACACTTCAGGATACATGAATATGTGGCAAATTCTCTCTAGTAGCCTTCTGACCATTTTCCCAAGAGATCATGGCAGGTGTGGTAGGTGCAGGACAGAAGAAACAATAGAGCCCAAAAGCTGGAGGAGGAGCTTACAGAATCGTCCAAAGGAAGCCAAAGGGATGAGAACAATGTTGCCACACATGTCCAGTGCACAGAGCAATTTTTCACATAGCAGGCACTCAGTACATATTTTTAGAATAAATGTATAAAAGATCTGAGATTTATATCAGGGACTAAGCGCCCATAGTAAAATAAAAAGGGCTACTATTAGCCTTCTTGATCAAAATAAAAGATTGGTATCTGCAGTTTTGCTTAGATGGGGTTGAGGGGTAGTTGTCACCTTAACCCCCGCTTGTGCTAGTGACCTGACAAAGACTAAGCCTCAAAGTAGAAAGTGTAACACTATTGTCCAGAGACCCTTTGATTTCTTACCCAAAATTCATGGAGCTGAGAAGGAAAGAGACATTGGAAGGAAGCAAATTAATATAAATAGAGCCACATTATGTAAGTTCTTGTGAAAAATTCAGATGGGGAGTGGAGGGTAGAGAAGAAGTTATAAACTGTGGAGAGAGGAGTGGGATGATGACTCTGAAGACCTTCAGTAATTGAAATGCTAGCTGTGGAAGAAGCAATAGTGATAGAAAAACATCAGGGCATGACAAAAGGAAGTGCCACCCTAACTTACAGAAATATGTCGAAGCAACTGTTGCACCTGTCCTTAGCCCAATGACTGGGGGAAATAAACAGTCACATGTCTTGAGCAACTGTGTAACCAGGAACAGAAAAAAATACATTGAAAGGTCCACACTCAGTGTGTGTGTGTGTGTGTGTGTGTGTGTGTAGACATTAGAAGGGTGAGAATTCTGGGAAGATTTGGGGGGAGAGAGATACCAAAAGCTGGCCAAGACTGGGTAAAAGGGTAAAGGAGGGGGACTCCTCGTTGGTTGTTTGTAAAAGCATAAAGATGATGGGAAAGGAATTGATTTTACTTATAAGATTCAAATTTGAACTGGGTTCATCATGTCTGGGTACTGCAAAAGAACTACCCCTATGGGACCTAATGGGCAGCTATATAAAGGATTAAAAGGGAAGAGAAGATATGCTTTTTACAATACAGTTTCTATCAAATTCTCCATCTTTTACCTCTAGAAATTTTACCACTATAAGTTGCATGATATTAATGTCTTGCTGATGCCAAACAGCAATACCCTCTAAAAGTCAATCTACTTTATATGCATATATAGACTCTAAGTACATTACCTCAGTGAGTGAGTGAGTGAATGAGTATTTCCATGGGCAAGTTGTGAGAAGAAGACTTAAAGAGAAGAGGTCTTAGAGCTTCTCTTAGGCTTACGTTTTCAATTTGGGTAACTACCTAGTTTAGAGTCCTCCCTGTTCTGATGACAGTTAAATTCTGTTGTTTTTCCTTACTCTGGGTGGAATGAGTTTTGCAAGCAGAAAGACACTAATGGGGTGCACACAACTCCCCCACATGGTGGTCCTCATCAACCCTGTCCCTTTGCTGACAGTTCTAAAGGAGTGGCTTTAAGTTGAGGACAGGGTTGGGAAGCCATCTGCTTGTTCTTAGTATAACTGTGTCGAACCAGTGGGACACCATGAAATGCCATACTACAAATTCTTCCCTTAATCCCAGTGTGCCTTCCTGGTCTGTTTGCCCAAACTATGTTGCAGATCTTGCTGCTCATTACCATAACACACCAGGATTGAACTAAATTGTTTAAAAGCCCACATAATCCTTGCCAGCCACTTTCCTGTATGTACTAGGTGCTTTTCCCATGTTTCCCATAACCCAGAAAGATATTGTACAAAAGACATCTCGTTGTCTCCTACAGGCCGCCCATACCTACTCATTGGAGATCAACACATATCCAATCAAAGTCCAGTGTTTGCTGCAATCCTTTGAACACTGTGATTTGAATTGTTGTCCTCTTCTTTGGGGGAAACCTATCATTAGGCTAATTTGTTGTGGGTCAATCTCATCAAAATAACTTATTTCTTCGTAGTATTTTTCTGTCATGAGATGTCAGTTACTTTGTGGCTGAAACCTTGATTGTGTTGGGACACCCTATGTTCTGGTTTGATAATGCTGCCAGGACACAAAATACCAGAAATGGATTGGCTTTTATAAACAGGGCTTATTTGGTTACAAAGTTATAGTCTGAAGGTCAAGAAAATATCCAAATGAAGGAATCAACACAAGTATACCATCACCAAAGGAGGGCTAATGGCGCCCGGAAAACCTCTGCTAGCTGGAAAGGTACGTGGCTGGCATCTGCTGATCC
Organism: Choloepus didactylus; assembly: GCF_015220235.1. Classification (NCBI taxonomy): domain Eukaryota; kingdom Metazoa; phylum Chordata; class Mammalia; order Pilosa; family Megalonychidae; genus Choloepus; species Choloepus didactylus. Next base: position 157,134,927 of record NC_051311.1, on the reverse strand, counting down.
CAGGTTGTGTTCCCGCTCCACTCCCAGCTCCTGTGCATTCTTCAAAGTGTATCTCTTGACTGCAGCACCTCCTTCTGTCTGTGAACACTTTCATAGGACTCCAGTGATCCAATTAAGACCCACCATAAATGGATGGGGTAACACCTCCATGGAAATTATCCAGTCAAAGCTCTTGCCCACAGTTGATTGAGTCACATCTCCATGGAAACACTCAAGGATTCCAACCTAATCAACACCACTACATTTGCCCCCACAAGATTGGATCAAAGAACATAGCACTTTGGGGGACATAATACAACCAAACTGGCACACCCTCTTAGGCTTCTTTCCTTCAAACATAGTTGTCACTTCATACATTATATTCCCAAGTATGAGCCAATAAATATGTCTATTGGGAATGAAGAAATTTGATGATCCATTCTATAGTCTGCAATTTTGAGTAGAATGATCTTGAGGGAGAGAACTGTAGACAGCTCTAGCTGCCATTATGGGCCAGGCTCTATCAAATATCCCCCAGATATCTAAGAGTGCAAATTTTATAGATACAGGACATGAGTCCAAAATCTGATAGTTTAACATATGAACTCCTATTATCTTTCATTATAGCAGGAAATATTATCTTATGGGACATGTTTTTACCTGCAAAAATCAAAACATATAAAAAGTTAAGTCTTTAAGTCCAAAATTATTATTTTTTAAATTTCTGCAGTGTCTTCTTTCTGAGATTCCCCTAATCTGCCAAAATTGGGATCTTAGTTCTCACAGCTTTCCTGTATGGTGTATGTAAACAGATATTTTGAATTCCAGTGTAAGTTAACTAGAATGCCACCAACTAGGTCTGTTTGAAAAAAGTAGAACTCACACAAAATTAGTAATTACACAAAAATGATAATCCCACAATTTAATGTAGAAAGTAACATTCTCTGGAATCACTCTGTTTTCTTACTAAAAAAAGGTGTTCCCTTTTCTGATATTTTAATGTTCCTATACATTCTTTATTATTTTAAAATCTAAATTATGAAGTGCTGACATAGAAAGTGACTTCTAAGTTTCATCACTTTTAACGCTTTTGTCAAGAATATTTTCTTGGAAGAGTCTGCCATAAGATGGCAATATAAGTTGCTCTAGGGATCTATTCTCAAACAGAATCTTTGAACAGCCAGCAAATCTGAGTGATTTTTTTCTCACAAAACTGGGACACACAGTCTTGTCCTCCCAGAATTTGCTCTACAGGCAGAAGCAGCTTGTTGTTAGCTAAAACCATATAAGAAACAATTAAGTCAAGAGGCTTGGGGCAAAGGATTACCTGTTTTAAGTCATGAATTAGAGCAACCTAAAGGGGGAGAAAAACCATTTCGTAGATGGTAGAGGGTGCATTCAAATTCCTGTACCTGGGAAAATTCCTAAAGATGGGAGCAAGTATATCCTAGGATAAGATGCAGAATCAGAAAAGCGAGAGAAGACACCCCCCCCCACACACACACACACTTCACATTTACCTCAGGCTGATCTTCTTAATAGGAAGGCTGAACTCTGAAGGAGAACACCAGCCAATGCAGAGCCATTTTCCAACATTGTGAAAGGTGGGTTTTGGCCTTGTTCATTTGTTTTTGTTAGCTTCTGGCACTCAAAGAAATCTCTGTTATATCACTAACTGGATACAAACTTAAGGAGCAGAGAACTAAGGGACTAAATCTCAGAGTTAAAACTTTAAAATATTAAAACATACATTGTGCCACAAAATACTACAAGACAACAAATAAATAGGAAATCGTGGCCCATTCAATGGAACAAGATAAGTATCAAGAATTCATGGATGAAGAAGACCAGACTTTGGATATACAAGACAAAGAATTTAAAAAATTGATCCTCAATATGCTCAAGGAGATAAAAGAAAATACAGAAAAAAAAAGAAGTAAATAATATCAGGAAAACAGTGAATGGACAATATAAAAATGTCAATAAAGTGATAGAAATGTTTAAAAAGAGCAAACAAAAGTACTGAAGCTAAAGACCATAATAAATGAAAAATTCCCTAGAAGGTTTCAACAGCAGATTGAATCTGGCAGAAGAAAATATCAGTGAACTTGAAAATAAGTTAATTGAAGTAATTAAAGCTAAGGGTAGAATGGAAGAGAATAAAAAATGTTAACAGATGCTGAGAGACCTCTAGGAAGCCATCAAACATATAGGCATTATGGGAGTCTGAGAAGGAGAAGAAAGTGGGCACAGTGATGGGCAAAGGAATCTTCCAAGAAATAATGGAAGAAAACTTCCAAAATTTAACAAAATAAAATATACACATTCACAAGCCCAGTGAAGCCCAAGCAAGATAAACTCAGAATCACATCCGGACACAGGTAATTAAAGTGTTCAATGCCAAGGACAGGAAAGCATTCTGAAACCTGCTGGGGACAAGCAATTTGTTACATACAAGAGAAGCCCAATAAAATTAAATGCTAATTTCTCATCAGAAACCATAGAGATAAGAAAACAATGGGATTTAATATTAAAGTACTGAAGGAAAACAACATTCAGGACCTTGTGTTAGGCAATAGTTTTTTTGAGTTTACACCAAAAACACAGGCAACAAAAGAATATAAGAAAGATAAATGGGACTTCATTAAAATTAAAACTTTTATGCATCAAAAGACTTTATTATGAAAGTAAAAAGGCAACCTACAGAATGGGAGAAACTATTGGAAACCATATGTTTGATAACAGTGTTATATCCAGAATATATAAATAAATCCCAAAACTCAACAACAAAAAAACAAACAGGCCAATTAAAAATTGGCAAAAGACTTGAATAAACATGTATCCAAAGAAGATATTCAAATGACCAACAAGAACATGAAAAGATGCTCAATGTATTAGCCATTATGGCAATACAAATTAAAATCACAATGAAATACCTTCTCATATTCTTTAGAATGGCTACTATTTAAAAATGGAAAATAACAACTATTAGTTAGGATTTGGAGAAATAGGAACACTTGTTCATTGTTGATGGGAATGTAAAATGCTCCAGACATTATGGAAAACAGTTTGGCAGTTGCTCAGGAAGTTAATCATAGAATTACCATATGATATGGGAAGCCCACTTCTAGGTAGATTTCCAAAGAATTAAAAGTAGGGACTTGAACAGATATTTGTAAAGCAGTGCTCATAGCAACATTATTCATAATTGCCAAACAGTGGAAGCATCCCAAGTGCCCATTAACAGGGGAATGGATTAAGAAAATGTGATATATAAACATATATATAATGGAATAATATTTGGACATAAAAAGAAATAAAATTTTAATGAATGTTACAATATGGGTGGAATAGAAATAATTCATCTTGAGTGACATAAGTCAGACACGAAAGGACAAATATTGTATGATCTCTCATATTAAATAATTAGAACATGCAAATTCATAGAGTCAGAAATTAGCATACAGGTTACCAGGGTCTGGAGTAGGGGTTGGGAATGGGGAATTAATTTTAGTTGGTTCAGGATTTCTGTTTGGGATGATGGAAAATTTTTAGTAATGGATAGTGGGGATGGTATCATAAAATTACAAATGAAATTAGTACCACCAAATTGAATATCTGAATGTGGTTTAGAGGGAAAATTTTGGGTTATAAATAATAGAACTCAACAACACAGAAAACCTTAATGTAAATTGTGGATTATAGTTAATGGTATAACTATAATACTATTATTTCATCAGTTGAAACAAATGCACCCCACCAATGCAATGCGTTAATAATAAGGAAAATTGCATTTTGAGGGAGGTTATATGGAAATTCTGTACTTTCTGCATGATTTTTATGTAAGCCTATAATTTCTATAATTATAAAAAGAATATATCTTTATAGAGAGTTAAATAACTGTTGGTAACTCCATGCAATAGAAAAAGGCCATCAGTGCTGATGTTTCCCAAGAGCTTCGTACATGCCAGACACTGTCCTTGGAGTTTCACATATTAACCCTTCTTTCCTCTCATTCTCCTAAAAAGGATGTTCAGTTATTACTTAGTTTGCTGCAAACTTATTTTAAATGCACTCAGAGATAGGCTAAGCAGCTTTACATATTTTCATGAACACCAGAAAATTTAGCAGTTGATACAGTGAAGGCCAGAAGTGGGATTTCTATGGCCGTCACCATGGTGAATTGATGATCTCAGTAAAAAATTATGAATTCAAGATATGAGTATTGGCTAAGACAGTTTGTACCTTTGTCTGAATGGTGTATAAAAATCTAGAAAGGCTTTAAACCTGTCCCTTTAACACTGTCCCCTATCCAGATATCGGATCAGAAGATGTTAGCATTACTAAGGCTGAATCTATGGAAAACAGGGTCTGGAATATAGCTGCATTGTATTTCAATTATCTTTCATGCAAGTTGGTGATTGTAGTATGTGAAAAGACAGGGTGCTGGGGCTTGCCACAATACATACATCAGGTTATATGGATTGTTTTATGCCTGTTTGCTAATAAAGTACACTTCTACATTCTGTGTGGAAGCATTTGGATTGGGATTTATGCACTTGGATTGAGATTTGCTTTTATTTTAACCTGATAGTGATGTTGTGGGTAATAGATAACCCAGTTTTACCACAGCTTGGTTGCTACCATTATCAGCCATCAAACCCCAAGGTTTGTGCTAATTTAAATTCATTTAAGAGAATATACAGTAATTATTGTTCCCATTTTACATATTTAGAAAATGAGGGCTAGAGATAAAGTAATTTGCCCAAATTATGGAGCTCATAATGGACATTCTTTCTTTTATATTTAATAATAATATGTATGCATTTCTTTTAATGTAAGTAGATGAAGTAAAAATAATTGTAAATATCAGTGATGATTTTATCTCAAATTTAAAACCATACAACATTTTTGGGAAGAATCCCTATAGATTGTGAAAATACTGCAAGTAGCTTTTTCTATTGACTAGGTTTTGACTAATTACTGCCAAATTTCTATGTGAATTATTTCTTTTATGCAGAGAACTACTAATTTCTAAGAGAAGCATTTAAATGTTTTCTGCTGGTGACAGCCAGCAGTAAGGCAGGTATCTAGTATTTGTTGTTACAGTTTGATCTGGATTATACCCAGAGATCTCAGGGCTGGAGAGAACTATGGAGATTTATCTCCCTTGCCTTGGAAAACATATGGGAAAGGTGATCCATAGTCCTCATATTACCTTAGAGAGAGACTGTACTTACAGAAAAACATCTTTGGTAAATGATTTATAGCCATTCAGTTTACTTTTATGGACATAAAATTTATTTCCTTGTACTTTTAATTTAATTTAACAGAATAATATTTATGGAAGTCACAGAGAGGTGTTGTGATTCCAGAACATGTGATTTGTCATTTATATTTTCCAATCTTTTGTTGATATATAAAAAACATTCCTTATATACCCATAATTGCATGAGTTCAGATATGCTTCATATAACTATATGCTACGCAACTTAATTAGATTGTTTGAAAAATTATGGCATGGAAAAGTTGGAATACTCTCCATAATGGATGAGAGCAGTTTGACCTTTATTTCTACCACAGAGTTCTAAAGTATATGACAATGCTTGTTTCAATCCTGGCGATGTGCACCCTTTACACAATCTCTTAAGGCAGGACTCAAAATAATTATCCCACAGCTATGATCTGCTTAACATTTTACCATTGTTTTCCCAATTGTGTGTTTTCATTATATCTTGTTTAATGTTTCTAAAACTTTTCTAATTTACAGTCAGAAAAATGCAAATTTGGGGTGTAAAGTTCTATGAGGTTTTGCAAATGCATAGATTCATGCACTCAAGACACAGACAGGACAATGCCAACCTACCAAAAAATCCCTCCTACTTCTCCCCGGCCCCTGGTGACCACTGATTTGTTCTCTCATCCTTTTTGGTTTGCCTGCATTGTATCTTTGCTTTTTGTTCTGTGCTACTGCAAATTATTCTCAATACAGGTAGGAAAAAAATACCTAATAGACGAAAATGTACTCAGGAGAGTTTTTACATAAAACTAGAGAGTAAAATATGCTACTTATCATAGAGAACAGAAAAATTAATACAACTTCCTGACTTTCCTGCATAGTCTAAAGATTGATTAAAATTATTATTGTTATTATAGCATTGCAATCCTGCAATCCCATTTAATCTCCTTCAATCTACTGTGGAATTTAAAGAAGATGACTGAAGCTGGAATAAATCTCAAAGGCCAAATTTACACATGTGTAGTGGAGGAAAACTTAAGAAATCTCCAGCTATAATAATGAAAACAAATTTTTACAAAGTTTTCTCAATAGAATCTTCAGATTGTACACTGTGTAGGTTTACATATAGAAAGCAAACAATAAAAATAAAAATGAAAATTACCTCAATATTATAAAGCCAAAATAGAATTTACTGTATAATTCAATCAGAAATTAAACAAAAAATTTCCATAGCCTAATTGAATTTACTTCTTTTAGTTGTTTTGTGGTTGGAGTACCCAAATGATTCAGTCATTGTGTTGATTAATACTGATCTGGATGATTAGTGGGATATTAGTGTGGGGGTTCTCCTTCATTGATTTTGACTGGCACACTATCTATAAAGGAAATAGACCCTAGAACCTGTTAGAGAACTCCCAAAGCCCTTGGTCACCTCAAGATAAGAGAGCTCCATTTAATCCCCAGAAATAACTTTGTGGCTTCCATTGTGTGTGGGCACCTGAGTAAAGACAGCAGTGAGTTCCCACCATCACACTTCCCTTCAATTTTTTTGTTCTTCTTTAAAATTTTCATTGTAAGACATTTGTAGATTCACACACAGTTGTAGGAAATAATAGTGAGAGATCCTGTGTACACATTACCCAGTTTTCCACAGTGATCACATATTGCAAAATTACAGTACAATATAATAACATTGATATTGATATTGATATAAATTATGGATCTTCTTCAGATATACCCAGTTTTATTTGTGTTTATCTGTATGTGCATTTAGTTCTACAAATTTTTAGTAATGCGTTTATTGAGATACAGTTAACAAACCATAAAATTCACCCTTTTAAAAGGTACAATTCACTGGCTTTTAGTATATTCTTAGCATATTCACAGAGTTGTGGAAACATCACCACTGTCTAATTCTAGTAGATTTTCATCACCCCAAAAATACTCATACCCATTAGCAGTCACTTCATATTCTCCTTAACCCCCAGTCCTACCTTCCAACCTCTAATCTACTTCCTTTCTGTGGATATGTCAGTTCTGGTATTTCATATAAAGGGAATGCTACTAATATCTGGCTTTGCAAGTCTGACTTCTTTAACTTAGCATAATGTCTTCAAGGTTCATCCATATTGCAGAATATATCAGACTTTAGTCTCTCTTATGATGAATAATATCCCATTATATGTATATACCAGTTTTTTTTAATCTCTTCTGTTGTTGGACTCTTGGGTGTTTAAACTTTTGGGTTATTGTGAATAATGCTACTATGAAAATTATCATACAAGTGGTGTTGTTTAAGTACCAGTTTTCAGTTATTCTGTATATATGCCTAGCAGTGGAATTGCTGGGTTATATGATAATGCTATATTAAACTTGTTGAGGAACTGCCAAACTTTTTCATAGCAGCTGTACCATTTTACATTCCCATCAGTAATGCATTAGGGTTCCAATTTCTCTACATGTAGAGAAAAAACTTGTTATTTTCTGATTTTTAAATAATAACACTCTGGATGGTGCAAAATGGTAATTTATTTTGGTTTTGATTTATGTTTCTTTAGTAACTAATAATGTTGAGCATATCCAGTGTGCCTATTGTCCATCTGTTTTCTTTGGAGAAATGGCTATTTAAATCCTTTGTCCATTTTTAAATTGAGTTTTTTGTTTTTTAATTGTTGGGTTGGAATAGTCTTTTACATATTGTGAACACTAGAATCTTGTCAGATATATGATTTGCAAATATTTTCTCCCATTTTGTGGACTGTCTTTTCATTTTGTAATGATGTACTGTAAAGCACAAAAGTTTTTAAATTTGATGAAGTCCAATTTATCAATTTTTTCTTTGTTGATTATGTTTTTGCAGTTATATCTAAGACAGTATTACCTAGTCCAAGATCACAAAGATTTATACCTATGTTTTCTTCTAAGAATTTTTTTTTTTAATACTACCTCTTACTTCTAAGTATTTTGTCCATTTGGAGTTAACTTGGTATAAAGTGGGGTACAACTTGTTTTGCTTATGGCTATCCAGTTGTCCCAGCACCATTTGTTTGAAATACTATCATTTCCCTGAATGCATTCTCCTGGTACTCCTGTCCAAAAGGATTGACCACTGATTGACCATAGATGCTCAGTTTATTTCTGGACCCTCCATTCTATGCCTTTTATCTACATGTCTATCATTGTGCCAGGAGGTTTGTGGTAAGGTTTGAAATCAAGAAATATTTGTCTTGGAAACTTTCTCTTCTTTTTTCGTGATTGTTTTGACTATTCCAGATCCCTTGTATTTCTATATGAATTTTAAGATCATTTTGTCAATTTCTGCAAAAAAAAAAAACAGCTGGAATTTTGTAGGGATTGTGTTAAACCTATAGATCATTTAAGGGAGTTTTGCCATCTTAAAAACAGTGTCTTCAAAACCATGAACATGGGCTGTCTTTCCATTTATTTAGGTCTTCTTTACTTTCTATTAATTTAATTAATGAATGAAAATTATTTTTCATGTAATTTCAATTTTTTTTTAAATTTTTCATTGCTTTTCTGTAGAAATCCAGCTGATTTTTGCATTTGGATCTTATATTCGGCAATATTACTGAAATAGTGCTTCAATTCTAACACTATTTAGTGAATTTCTTAGGATTTACTACATATAAGATCATGTCATCTGTAAAAAGAAACAGTTAACTTCTTCCTTTCACATCAGCATGACTTATCTCATTTATTGCCAAATTTCCCTGGTCAGAACCTCCAGTACAGTGTTGAAAAGAAGTGATGAGAGCAGAAACCATTGGCTCTTTCCTTGTCGTAGGGTGGAAGCATTCAGTCTTCCATCACTAAGTGCGATGTTAGCCATGGGCTTTTTATAGATGCTTTTTTCAGTCTTTGATTCCCAGTTTGTTGGGTGTTTTTTGTCACGAAGGGTTTTGGATTTGGTCAAATGCTTTTCCTGTGTCTTGAGATGGCCACATTTTTTTTTGTCCTTTATTCTATTTATATGGAGTTTTGCATTACTTGATTCTAAAGGTATTAACTCAATCTTGCATTCCTGGTATAAATTCCATTTGGCCCTGGTGCATTATCCCTTTAATATGTTGCTTGACTTGGTTTGTCAGCATAGATTTGAAGATTTTTTAATCTGTATTCAGGAGCAATATTGGTGTGAAGCTTTCTTTTCTTGGGATATTGTCTAGTTTTTGTTTCAGGGCAATACTGGCTTCATAAATGAGTTGGGAAGTGTTCTCTCCTAGTATTTTGGAAAAGTTTCTAAGGAACTGGTATTAATTTTTCTTTAACTGTTTTGTAGAATTCACTTAAAGTCATCTGGGTTTTTTGTTCTGTTTTGTTTTTAGTATTACATTTTAAATTTACTAATCCAATGCCTTGTATTGCTATAGATTGTATTTTAACTTTCTATTTCTTCCTGAGTCAATTTCAGTAATTTGTGTCTCTAGAAATGTGTTTATTTCATCTAGGCTATCCATTTTGTTGGTATACAATTGTTCATAACATTCCCTTATAATCTTTTGTAAAAATTTCTGTCTGGTTTGTTTTAAAGACCATTTTTTATTGCTGATTTTAGTAATTTATTGCTTTTATTCTTGGTCAGTCTACAAGTTTATCAGTTTTGCTCATCCTTTCAAAGACTCAACTTTGGGGTTTCTTTGTTTTTCTCAATTGTTTTTCTATTTCATAAATTTCTACTCTAATCTTAATTGGTTCTTCCATCTTATTCTATCTACAGTTTAAATTGTGTTCTTCTTGTATTCCTTTGTTGAGACTGACCATTCTTTTCTAAGGCTTTTTTTTTATTTTTATTTTTTACTTTTCAGTTATGTTTGTGATTGTTCACTGAGGCATGTTTATGCTTGCTTCTTTAAAATCCTTGTTAGATAATTCCAACATCTGATTCACCTCAGTGGTGATGCCTGTTGATTGTCTTATTTCATTCAGGTGCAAATTTTTCAGGTATGGTTTTCCTGGTTCTTTGTGTGATCGTTGATTTCCAATTATATCCTGGTCATTTGGGATATTATATTATGAGTCTCAGGATCCTATTTAAACTTCTTTTCTTAAGTTCTCTTAGGATGCAGGCTGAGGATATAACTTCAGTTTCTTTCTGAAACCTACCAACACCACCCCAGTAAAGGTGAAACACTGACACACATTGCACCATGGCAGGTGAGTAGGGTAGACATTCTACTCCCACCTTGGCTTTACTGACACCTTGAAACAGGTTATCTATTCACACTGCCTCACTGGTTCCAAGTTGGATCTTCCCTCCAATCCCCTAACCCACCAGAGAGGGTAGAAATGGATGGCTGACTCACATTGTTTTATTGCTGCAGGGTGGGGGTTAAAGTCCAGCTCCCTGCTGAACCCACTACAGTATGGGAGAGGATGGAGGGAACAGAATGCCAACTAGCTCAGCCTCGCACTACTTCTTTCTTGTGGATGTGGAAGCTGCATGAGTAGTGGAGAGGAGAATCAGAGGGCCAACTAACCTGCACCACCATGTTTGGTCCCCTGCTACAAAATTGTTGTGGAGCTTCTGCTCGTCTACCAGTTTGCTGGTCCTTTGACTAGGGAGAACAGCCTTTTCTTGGAGATTTTTATGTGTGTGCTTTTTGGTGGCTCCGTATTGGAGATTTCTGCAGTGTCCACGTCTGGGACATATGGAAGGCAATAAGGAAACTCAAGCGACTCAGCATGTGTCATTCCTCAAATCCTGTGATCCCTGGGAAGCCCTGCTTTCCGCCTTTCAGAATCTCCCTATGCTTTATTGCTGTGCTATGTTCAGGGTATTTTAGTTGGAGGATGGAGGACCTGGGAGGAATGGGGTGCTCCATCTTTGCTGGAACAGGAATCATCTGCCACCCATTCTAGTGAGAGCTGAGATATCCCCACCTTTCAACCTTTGCCAGCTTTGGGATCAGGTGCCAGAGGGGGTGAAAAAGATCTTTGGGAATGTAGAGAGCGGGGAGCCTGGCCTCATTCCCCTTCCTTGAGATTTAATAAGATGGGCTCAGCCTCTTGTGAATCACATGGCATGGAGAGTTCTATTATTTAATTTAAGGACATTTTTTATATAAAGGTGACCATACGATTGTCTGTTAGCAAAATGGGCAGAAAAGTAATGTCATCTGCTAAAACTTTATCCAAAGACAGAGAAATAATATTATCATTGAATACAGTATAAAGTAACAGTAAGAGAGAGAGAGAGAAAAAAATTACATTTTGCCTGGGTCATGAGTTAGTAATATTCAACTTAGCTATAGATTAATAAAATATTTGACTGGATATGCAAAGAAAAAACTATGCAAGTAGACTTGACTAAAACATTTCTGTAAGAAAATGATAGGTTAGATTACGAAATTAAAGACAATATCTGTTGGCAGAACACTGAATATTCCATTGATAGTTTTTTTTTTTTTTCTGAACAAATAAAGAGAACACATTTTAACCCTAAGTCAAGTAAAATAAAAGAAAATGAGCTTAAATTAATTGGTAAATTTCTATTTTTGTTTCTATTAAAAATTTTTAAAATAAAATCCAAATACTTTACTTCAAATTAGAGTTCTCAAAATATTAGAGCCATGAGGTAGCTCATGAGATTTTTAAATGTGAGTAACCAAAACAATTATTTTAAGATTTCTTTTTCCCCTCCTTAATTTAAACTGTAGGTAAATAAGTTCTCATTTTCCAAGAGAGATTTATTTTGATAATAAGTTGTTTGTAGTTTTAATGTAAATACAAAGATATTATCTTTAAGACCCAGATCAAATAATTCACTGGGACTATTTAATAATAACAATCATCATCTCATTTTTTATCTCATCAAAATCTACAAAATTCATACCAGTAGTTGTTAAAAGATTTAGTTTTCAGTGAGATGCAATAATTTTGTAGGTTAATGATTGGATGAGCTCTTTTGTACTTCCAAATGAAAAGGATGGAAATTTGAAATAACTGCCTATATAAAGTCAACCAAATGGTTTTACAAATTATATCCTTAAATTAAAATCTAATAATTTAAACAGTTTTATACGCCATAGAAAATATTATGACTATATAGTATTTTGACTGTATACAACTGAATACATGCATAGAAATATGTAGTGAAAAACAATAATTAAAGTTTTCTAAAAATGTGCTTGATTTACATTGAAAAAGTGAAAAAGGAGGAAAATGTAGTCAATTTATTTGATACTCTTTTACTTTGTTCCCATTGCAAAATAACTATAAATGTTTTCATTCTCAACATTCAGCAGGCTCAGATAGTTTTTGTTGCTTATACAATATTGTTCTGAGACTGCATTTCAAAGCAGTAGGATAGGGAGGCAATTAACAATGGATGCTTAAAAGTAATTCTCTAAACCTATAAAAACACATTACCTTTTTTTTTTTTTTCTTTCAAGTAAAGAGTGAAATCCTTTAGTTAATCTATAATCTTGGATTAGGCCTGCCATTAGAAACTTTGTGGTAACACTTGTGAGAAACAAGCACTATTCCTAAGAAGGAATAAACACCCAATTGTGGAGAATAAAAGAATTTATTCATGATCTTGCAAGAAGGGGCACGCAACAAGAACGTGGGGGGTTGGCGTGCACAACAACAGACCCAGCACTGTTTACTTCCTAAACCTAACTCGCAAGTCCCTTCCCTTTTTCTCCAGTGGCTGGATACTTCACAGGTTACATTTTACTGGGCAGTCTTAACCAGCCTGTGCAAATTTGAAACATGCAGCCCTGGGCAAATTTGAAACATTCAAAATAAGTCTCTGGAGTGAACTTGAAACATTTGAAACAAATCTCCACCCCTGACTATAATTGTTACGCCCAGGCCTCTTTCCTTTGTTCTTTAACTGCAGAGCCAGGCTGAGCTAGTTTGGTAACAAGTTATGAGGCTGTTTTAGGAACCTCCACCCACGGAGTCTCCATCTGGCAAGGACAATAGGCAGATAAACAGGAGGACGGGCCACCGATTATAGCTTGTCTTCTTAACCCTCTGCCATTACCAGGAGGTGCCCCCACCCTGTGTGAAAGCTAAACTTAATCTAATTCTCACACACTTATAAATATTACATGATAAACTATCAGAATCTAAAATGAAATCTTTTGGTAAAACAATGTTTGTTTTTGGCTATGTGTTTGTACAATTCAGACTATGCATGGACAAACACACATTGCCACTGTTTTTTTTTTTTAATTTTTTTAAAGATAGCATTTAAAAGATGCAAAAAAAATCTGCACAAGTGAAAAAAAATCTGTTCCATAAATTTCTGATGATTAGTAGTGAAAGTTATGCTTTTTAGCTCCACAATTTATCAGATAGTTCTATACATCTTCATAATAGCTAAATGGTTGTTGAATAAGAAATCAAATCAGTTCTTGAGATAAACTACTATTTCCTCCACATTGAGACACTTCCTGTGAACAGAATGAAACATATACCCCATACCCCACCCCAAGAAGAAAAGCTCAAGATGTTCATTTTGATTACATGTGAATTGCCTTAGTGCTAGAGATGCCTGCCTATTGGGTGGCAAGCAATACTATGCAATGGAGTTTCCTGTTCTCGTGGTAAATGAATCAGCAAAGCAATATGAGACAATATGGACCCTGGTTGTTTGCAAGGACTAGATGGGATTTTTCCAAAGGTGCATCTGCAGACACCTAATTCAGCAGGATGTCCATAAGGGCAGTGCTCACCCCGAGTCCTGAGAAACTCTCAGATGAAGGTAAATGGATCCCTCAACTACAGGACTCAGATGACTTAAAATGATGACCCGCTTCTTGAATCACCATACTGAAGGATCTATTTAACTGCAAAATAAATAGGGGTACTTATTTAAGAATCAATTAAATGCTGTTTTCCTGGAACCTACTGCTCCAGGAAATTTTTGAATAGAGAAATTGTTTCATCTCTGCCATAAAGGTGAATCTTATGACTGATTGCTGCCACCAACTTCAGGCCACAATCTGGAGGCCATGGAAGGGACCAGATAGAGTTGCCAGTCCTGGAAACAGAAACTCTCCACAAATGCATCTGGGGGATGCTCTTATTTGTCCATGACTTAAGCAGGGTTTGAATATTATAAATGCTGAACAAGCTTCCATGCTTCCAAATATCTAGTAACTGTATGGATTTATTTTCTCAATTACCCATTCATGATCTTTATCTGAATTCTGTTAGCATTTTCTCTAGCCACTGTACATATATGTTGACAACTCCATAGATATTAAGTTCATTCACCCTTTTCCCATCATACAATTTATCCATATTTTTACAAGTATATCTTTTAATTTAATTGTTTTTCATCTCCACAATGTGTTTATAAATCTTACGTAGTCAAATATTTCTCTCTTTTTAGTTTTCTGTCAGGTTTTTTCTTTTAATATTCAGCATAATAGTACTTCTCCACTCCCAAGACTACACAGCTATTTACTATACAAATATTTTCTTCCAGCACTTTATGATTTTATGTTTTAGATAGAAATCAACTGTATTGTTTATTTGGATTGTGTTTATTGCTGTTTATTATCTGTTGACAAAATCAGACAAAAGCAAATAAAAATATTAAACTCTATATCTGGTATTGTGTTTTGATTAAATTTTCATTGCCTTTCTTATCATTGCTTTTTGTAGTTCAGTGGTATCTTATTTGGCATATAAATTCATTGTAGTTAAATATATGATCATATTAAGGTAATTTAAAAATATATCTCTTTTAAATTCTTTCTGCCCTGAATTTGACTTGGCTTAATATACATCCAAAATTTTCATGGGAAGACACTCTAGAATAAGATTTGTTAAGTTCAGCTTCTGTCCTAGATATGTTAAGTGTCAGTAAAGGGCTTCTTCCAAGAGTCTGTGATCCTTAGTTGGATTATGGGGCCTTTTTATTGTGTAAACCTATTTATGTTTTCCTGACACTTCCAGGAAGATGTCTGAATTCACTTTTCCCATAAATTTTTCAAATGAAATTTAGATGTATAAGATATTTAAAAATATGAAATTCTGAGGTTAATTAATTACTTGTTTCTCACAATCTAAGTGGTTCATCTGTACACTATTGTATTTTAGATTTTTAAAAAAATCTAAGTTTGAATGCAGAAACATGTGACTAAGTCTTGACACTTCCATTACAGACTTCATGATGGTCGTCAGCTTCTCAGGGGATTACACACATAAATCCCTTCTCATGACTGGAGGAAAACCATGAGGTCTATAAAAGATAAAATTTATCTTTCTACGGAAAGAAAGTTTATAGACACTATCATCTTTTGGTCAGCTCTGAGTAGATTATTTGGCTGAATGCTATTCTAAGGCAGTTTTTCTGCCTTATTGACATTACCTCAGATTTCATTTTGTTGCTGGATCACATCCTAGGAAATCTGCCTCTCCATCACAGTGAGGAAATTAGAACTCATTTTCATAATGGAATAAACAAAGCGTAATTGCAAGGCAAAGATGCTTTAGTAAAATCATATGATTTAATCAGGCAATGAACAGGTATTTATGGAACAACCTTCATGGACTTAGAGTGCAGGCTGGGTTTTATGAAGGTGGTAAAGAAGATGTTTTTACTGAGAGGCTTATATGTTTGGGGGAATATATGACTATAACACATTGATCACTTTGCAAATAAAAATATCTTAAGAATATTAAGCTGAAACCTGTTATTAGTAACTGTGATAGAAGTCAATGATGGAGAGAACATTGCATTCAAAGTCATCTCCATGCCTTCCCCAAAGGGCAGGATTTGAGTGGACCTTGATTCAGTTCATTGAAAGGAGCATGCTGACTGATTGTGCCGAGCTTACCTGTTAGTTTAGAGCGTGAATGAAAGAATTCTTTTGGGGATTTCTTCTATGTAACAAGAGCCAGGATACTCTAAAGCTGTGGCCTGAGTAATGTAAGTAAATCAAGGTCCAATGCTTGTCTATTATTTCCAGAAAATTACTACCTTCTCTTATTTAGTTCTTTGATAAAATAAAACCAAAGAGATAAATCATATTTTAACACAGGTATATCTATCATTTACATTAACAGAATAGTTTCCCTATAAATGTCAGCTACAGTTATACCAAGATGCTTTAAATTATATCTACCCAGATTTTGAAAAACAGTGTTAATCTATGTGAACAACAACAAATAAAAATGAGTTTATATAACCTGAGAGGAAGCATTATGTTTTATTGGTAAAATAGCTATAATCAAACATCTATTATATAAATACCCACAGTGTGCCTGGTAAATAGAGTTGATAAAATCCTTTCCACAATTTCTAACTTTCTAGAAGCAACAAGATTACCACCCCTACACTTGGTCATCTTGCACTAGAACAATTAGCATGACTGTCCACGGATTGACTTGAGCTTGCCTTGTAGACTCAACAGCAGGTATAAAGACACCAAAATGCAAGAACCTGCAAGGATGCCCCTTCCAGAGATTAACTTTCCTTCAGTGGGGTGAAGATCTGTCTGCATCTTTTCTCACTTTCATCTCACACTCTTCCTGTGTTATCAAAGTGAAATTCTTGGACCTTGGCCTCCCGATAGTGGGTGATACCAAGTCAATCCTTAGAAACCTCTCAGACACAGTGGGGGGAGGGGACAGGAAACTGCTCATGAGCTCCTCCACCACAGGTTCAGAATGAAAGTGTAGGAAAACAAAGCCACAGGATGAAGACTGTCAGTGAGGCAAGGCTGAAAATCCCCAGGAGCACAGACAAGGCAGGGAGCAGAGCTCCAGAAACTGGGTAGAATCAAGTGACTAAGGGACTGGCAGAAGTCATGGAAAAAAATCTCCTGAATTATACAAAAGAGGGGTAGAAGCATACTGCTGCTTTTTGCTTTGTTATTTTTAATTTTTGTATTTGTAGCCCTTCTAAAAATTTAGATTTTAGGTCAGAATTTGGACATGATATTTACCGGCTATTACCACATCTAATATTCATTTAGCCTTTGGCTAAACATTAAAATGTAAAATACTTTACAGATATTATTTTCTTGAGTTATCTACTGGATAAGAAATGAATGTGCTAGAGATATTCTCTTGAAAAGACATGGGATTAGTTTAACACTCACTCATAGAGGCCCAACATATTTATGTATGTTATTTACAACCAAACTTATTTTAGAGATTTCATTTCACATCAGTTTTCACTCTTCAGCTATGTAGAGTTAGGGAATTAATAGTCCAGTAGTTTTTGTGAGGATTTGAGATTTTGTCCTAGAGGATTGAAATCAGAAAAATGGAGAAAAATTCAGATAATATTTCTGTCATAGAAGTTTCCTTTTTTAGCTGAAGGAGAATTGGTACAGAGTCACATCATTTATAATGTGTCTAGAGCAGAAGGAGGTCAATCCTAGTTCCCTAAAATGCATCCCCTGGGTATTATATTTCAGTTTCAATTGTTTACATAGAAAAACAAAACAAACGGTAAATTCACAAAGAGTCAATGGCTGTTAGACAAAGATACGTTGATAATGCTTGATGCTTACAGATCTTTCTCTATAAGCAATCTAACTTAATTCAGAGAGCTAAGGCTGGTGGTCCATCCCCATCTTCCAGTCCCATGCAGTACATTCCTCCAGGTATTCAACAGAAGCTCTGTTGTCTGTGTTCTCACCTGAGGGACCCATAGAGAGTGTGCAAGGATGGAGGGGCACACCCACAATGGAAAGGTAATTGGCATTAATTAGTTCGTTACTTCTCAACTAATTCATAGGGAATACTTTGGCTTACCTTCTAAGTTCAGGATGTCAGGGCTTCTAATTGATTAGATGCAGATATTTACATCTGAGGACTTGTATTATTTCATCAGGCAGACAGCAGAAAACAAGTATTTGCAGCTGATGCACCTTTTTTGTTGCTGAACTTAGTTAAATTGGATTTTAAATTTGCATCTGGATGGAGGTCAAGTGGGACACAATGGGAAACTGAGACCAGGAGGCATGAGGAAAGAGAGTGCCTTCCTTCCAGTCCCAGAGGGGGGCGGGGGCCACGAGGGTTGCTGGAAGCCCCACGGGCTGGCTGGGGTGGCTCAGCCAGCAAGTGGGGAGCACTCACAGAGCAAGAGGGACCCGTTGGCTTGGGACTTCATTTTGGCCCAGGGGTGGAGGTGTTAAGGTTTCCCAGGGGAGTCAGGGTTTGGTCAATTTAAATGAGTTACATGAAAAGGGAAAGGGGCTAGAGGCCTGACAGTGGTTGGTTAGTTTTTCATCTGGGACCAGCTTGGAGTCTGGGAGACACATTTGGGTGGCTGGGTGGTGACCACAGATGCAGATTTGAGCCCTGGAAGAGTTTCTGCCCCATGGAAGAGTTTCTGCCCCAGGCTAGAAAACTGCTTGTTATCTAGGCCAAAGGTCCCTGACCTGAGCCAGTGCCTTAACCAAAGTAAGAGGGAGGCTAAGGTGACAGTGCACAAAAAGATTTGACAGTTATGACACATATACTGTTATCTAAGTGGATATCAAAGCTAGAAAACATTTACCATCGATAGTAGATGGACAATTTACAGAAATCCTCATATCTTTGTGGGAGGTGGAGAGAACATAAAAACAGCCAAATTCACGAAACCCAATCACTGAGACTGAAGATTTATTTCAGGTATTTTATCTAGAGTGTTACACAGAGATCCAGAAGTCTGTGATAACATGAGTTTTCTGAGCCATTGTCTTGTCATTCCATAAGATCAGCAGTGTAGTATTTACATGTCCATAGAGTGGACTGTGCCAGATAAGCAGTAGCCACAATTATATGTAAATGCTAGCTATCTATGGAGTTATCTTCTATTTGGTAGCTACAGATATCTACAGATAAAAGAGGATGTAGTTTCTGGTATTAACTCTTTACAAGATTGCACAGATGTACATACATCATATAAAGTAAAATGATAATCCAAATTCAAAGGTCAGAAAAAGACATGGGCATGTCAAAAACAATGAAAAGTTGTGCTAGGATACTATTTAGGGTAAAACTAGCAAGCATTTAGTGACTTTACTATGCCTAGATAATTGCTTTCTCTGCCTTAAATCATTTATTCATAAAACAATCCCACAAGAATATTATTTTTTCTAATAGTCATTTTACAGAAGAGGAAACTGAGGCTTTTAGAGTTCAAATTTCTTGCCCAAATGTTTTTATTTAAATGGTCAAACAGAATAAATTATAGGTCTATCATATTACAAAGAGATTTTCTCAATCACTGTGATATTTATCTATGTTTGGAGCTAAAAAACCTTAAGATGAGAGTTTCTGGAGACAAAAAAGAAACAGAAAAAAAAAAGAAAAAATGAGGAATATGCTTTCTTGTTTGTCTGAAAGATGCAAATTCAGTTAGCCAGGTATTAATCGGGTTTTAAATGTTCTTAAATATATGATATGAGTGCACTCAACCTTTATTGATGTGAACTATGAAAACACTTGCTGCAGTTTAAATCCTGTAAGTACATACGACAAACTTCTCCCCACTGTCTGTGCTGTCACAGAGATTACCATGTGGAGTATCTGTAGGTGTTTCACAGCTTCTTAAATTATAATTGTGGAACTGTAATTACAGCAGATGCTACACAATGTCTGAGTTTTAGAAAATAACTTCCCTTTAAATCATAAAGAAAGAGCAAACTATGTATTTTCCTAGCAATGACACGATTCTATTAAAAAAATACTGCTAGATGTAAAAAATTCACTTTTCCAACAAAAATGTGAAATATGATTACACTAACCATCGCTTAAGATAAACACATTCATATTATAATCAAAGCTGAGAAAAGAAGGACAACCTGAAGAACGGCATGAAAAAAATATACTAGTTTGGAAGATATTCTTGTTGGTTAAGGGTTATGAAAAGTACTTCTGATTGATAAGGCAATTATTTAAATATTCATATTCCCAGGCATCATTTTGCTGTATAGAAACAGCCCTCACCTGATTCTTGACACGGCATATTGCAAAAACAAATACATCATCTGCGCAGTAGCCCAGATCAACTTCATCAAACCTGCCGGCCTACAGTTTTGTCAAATGAGGCTTTCACTTCTCAAATAGACAAGGATATAAAGATACATAATCCAGTTCTCTAAGAATCAGATTTGTAAATTATTTTTATTAGGCACTAGTTCGTGTCATCATCCAAAATATTCAACATTCCCTTAGCATCAATAATGAATCCTTTTTTGCAGGAGGTAGAGGAGAAGGTAGGATGGGATGTTGTAATTGCTGTTTTATGGGAAATTCACTCTTTGTTGAGGTCGCCTTCCTTCTCTGATGGATGGTTTGAAAAATCATCTGAAATGGAGCTGAAATTTGGCTCCTCCTACCTTTAGAAGCAAAAGATAATAAAATTATTTTCTCTGACGCATGAGAGTATTCAAATATTTAAAGTAAATTTAAATACCTCATCTTTGTCATCTTTATGTAGCAGGCAGCAACTGTGGTTACATCAGCTGTTCCTTATAAAAATTAATTAAACAACTCAAGGGAAATTTTAAATTGATAAATCAATAGAACAGTCAAGGTTTGTAAATCCCAGCACATAAAGTTCATGTGATAAAGCTTCAATGGTGGTGTGCCGGTTTGAATATATTGTGTCCCCCAAATGCCATTGTCTTTGTAGTCTTGTGGGGCAGACGTTTTGGTGCTGGTTGGATTTGCTTGGAATGTGGCCCACCCAGCTGTAGGTGATGACTCTGATGAGATGTTCCCATGGAGGCGTGGCCCCGCCCATTCAGGGTAGGCCTTGATCAGTGGAGCCATATAAATGAGCTGACTCAAAGAGAGGAAACTGAGTGCAGCTGTGAGTGACGTTTTGCAGTGAAGCAAGCTTGCTAGAGAGGAACGTCCTGGGAGAAAGCCATTTTGAAACCAGAGCGTTGGAGCAGACGCCAGCCACGTGCCTTCCCAGCTAACAGAGGTTTTCCGGATGCCATTTGCCATCCTCCAGTGAAGGTACCCGATTACTGATGTGTTACCTTGGACACTTTATGGCCTTAAGACTGTAACTGTGTAACCAAATAAACCCCCTTTTTATAAAAGCCAATCCATCTCTGGTGTTTTGCATTCTGCAACATTAGCAAACTAGAACAGGTGGTAAGGCTGAACTCTGAAATTAAGTTAGAGGACGCTCTCTATGAAGCCTAGGTACGATTTGGAGCACAGTGGTACAGAACAAAGAAACCCGGTTAAAATTAGAAAAAGTGCATTTTCTTATTTATAATATGTTTTTGTGTAAGTTATTTATTCTCCTAAAGTTTCAGATTTCAAATCTTTAAATAAAGGGTACTAATAACAGGCGATAGTTTCTGTGTGATTCAGATTACTGATGTACAATATGGAGAGAGATTCTGAAGGAGTCATAGATGGAACTGGATGACGTGATTTACAGAAAGATGAAAGACATGCATCAAAGGACCGAATATTTGTGAGCTTGGGGACTGGAAGTATAGTCATGGTTTTGACAGATATGGGTAAATTACGCTATATTCCGGAGTGAAGATGATACCTTTAGTTGGCATTAGTTGGATTTCAAATTAAATTTATGGTGATAGAGAAGCCTTCAAGGGAATATCCTCTCTGGAAAACATGCAGACTCTACATAAATTTTTATTTCATAATTTAACTGAATGTATACTTTCCCTCTCTACCCATCCCCATTTCTGCTACTTATCTTCCTTTTAGGTTGGTTAGAGCAACTCAGCAGAACAATATTGCCTTTTGATTTGTGTTCCCACCTCTTTGCATTGGCCTCCTGCCTTCTTCTGTGAAATGAATCTTTCTAAAGCAACATTGTAAGCAGGGCACCAACCCACAAAACATCTTTCAGTTGTTCTCTTTGCTAATGGGACCCAGTATTCCTGGGAACAGCCTGGCCTTCAGCAAAGGAAAAATAAAACGGTGCCATTTGATAGCTGGTTACTTTGGGCAAGGGACTTCACTTCTGTTAAACTTAAAAACATATTACCATCTGTGGGTCTTTGCAAGGTTTAATTAAATTCCATTTTTAAAAGTGTTGTGAACCATAGTGAGGTATTGGAATTGTTATTTTCCTTTTCATTCTTTTTTTCTATCCATTAATTTTGGTATATTTTCTGTGTTCTACACATAGCCTTTGTTTTCAATCTTTTCCCGCTGTCACTATCATCTTTTACTCACTTTATCCCACATCGTCAAAATTCCCCACTCATTATTTCCTTATCAGTATTTTTGCTGATACTAAATCCAATGTCAAAAGTGCTTCCTATTCTTAATTCAGTGGATGCCTATTTTTAAGTACATCTTCTGCATGACTGTTCCACTAGCCCTCCAGTTACTACTCTACCATCTATTCTGCATGTCAGTATGTTTAGCATGCTTTTCTTTCCTTTTCACTGGTGCATATTCTCTCATGACTGATAAAATATGTACTTGTTTTATGCCCATGGTAGATGGTGGGCAGCTAAGTTACCTTTCTCAATTTAATACCCCATAGTTCTATAGTCAGTCCCTTTCTTGCAGCACCTAATAACTCATGCAGGTGGCTTTTACAATAATTGCTACCTTGTTTAATATTTGTTTATATGACTATTTTTCTTTGTAACTAGATACTTATCAATTCAGCAGGTATTTATTGAGCAATCACTCTGTGGTCAGCACTCTTTTGGACACTAGGGATACAGCAATTACCAAACCAATAAAAATCCCTGCCCTCATTGAAGTAGACAATAAACAAAATAATTAAGTACATTAGCTACTGTGGAGTATAAGGTGATCAGTGTTGTGGCGGAGAGTGGGGATGGGAGATGAATGAAATTTTAGGCATGGTAATTAGGATAGTTCTCACTGAAAAGGTGGTGTTAGGGCAAAAGTTGGGAAATGTCAGACTGTGTGCTCTGCAGATATGAGGCAAGGGGGTTTTCTATGCAAAAAAAAAATGATAAATGTTAAGATTCTAAGTATGGAGCAGCCCTTTCCCTTTCAGTGTGGTGAGAGAAGAACAAGCAAAAGCAAGAGAAATGGGGGTATGAGGTTAAGTCAAAGAGGTTACTGCAGGGGCAGAGTCTCTTATTTGTTCTTCCAAGCTTTGTAGACCATAGCAAATTTTTTTACTTTTACTATGCATGTTATCAGGAAAGCTTAGGGAATTTTTGGCATAAAAGTGTACAATCTGACTTTATTATTAAAAATGGTTTTCTGATAGCCTTGCTGAGAATGGCCTGCAGGGAAAAAAGGAGAGAAGCCAGGAGACAATTTCAGAGACCATTACTATAACCAGGCACATGGTGATAGCAGTTTGGAAGACTGGTGGAGTGTCCAGATATTGGACATAAGTTTAAGGCAGAGGTGGGGATTTGTTAAATTGCTGTGTTAGGAATGTGGAAGAAAAGGGGAAGTGAAGAATGAATATTGACATTTTGTTTAAGAAACTGGAGGAGTGGAGTTGCCAATGAGAGAGCAGGAACTTTTAGGGAGGAAAATGAAGGAGATATGTCTTAGTCATTATGTTTGATGGTCTATTAGACAAAGAAGGGTCTGGAGCTCAGGGAGCAGTTTGGGCTAAGGGTACAGGCTCTCAGTTTCTGACTGGTGCTTAAAATAAAGAGTCTAATTAAGTCCTCAAGGGAATGAGTGCAGTTTGAGAAAACGAAGTGTCCAAACATTGAAGCCTGAGATGCTCTAAAGTTAAGGGGGTATAGAAAAGAGGAAGAATCATCATAGAAAGTTAAGAAGGAATGGATTCTTGAGGTGGGGACTAACAGGAGAAAGGTAAGCTCCTAAATCAAAGAATCAGGGAAGAGAGTGGTTGCCTCTGTCGAATGCTGCTGGAAGGTCTAGAAGAAGACAGATTGACAGATGGAGCCAGCAGTGATGATGTCGATGGTAACCTTAGGAAGAGCTCCCTGATTGGTCCAAATGAACGACTGCTTTAGAGTGGGTTCAAGAGACAATTAGAGAAGAAGAATTGGAGACAGAAAGTAGTGACAAGCTTTTTGAGGAGGTTTGTTTGTTTGTTTGTTTCTTTGTCAAAGGTACCATAGAGATGGGGCTGTGCTTGAAGGGGAAGGTAGGATCAAGAGGTGACTCATTTTTATTTTTAGGTGGGAGATGTGGTGGGTTGAATAATGCCTCCTCCAAAGATGCCCAAGGCCTAATCCCTAGAACCTGTGAATATGTTACCTTTCATTGCAAAGTGGACTTTATAGATGTGATTGAGCTAAGTACCTTAAACTGAAAAGACTATCCTGTAATATCCAGGTGGGCCCAGCGCAATCACAAGGGTCCTTCTAGATGGAGGCAATAGGATCAGAATCAGTTATGGGAGATGTGATATGGAAGCAAGAGGTTAAAATGACACCAGGCCATGAGGTAAGGAGTGCGGGTGGACTTAGAAACTGGAAAAAGCATGGAAATGGATTCACCCCTGAAACCTCCAGAAAGAACACAGTTCTGCTGGCACCCTATCTTTTAAATTCTAAACTCCACAACTATAAGATAATAAATCTGAATTGTTTTAAGCCACCAAATTTGTGGAAATGTGTTATTGCTGCAACAAAGTATCCAAAACAGCAGACATAAAAGCGAGTAGTTCTGCTAATGGAATAATCCAGTAGAGAAGGGAAAGTTGACGTAACAGGCAAGAAAGCAGAATATAAAGTGTCAGATGTTGATAAGAGGGCAGACATGATTGAAAAATATTCGTGGAATTTCTTTTCAGATTGTAAATAAAATAAGAAGCAAGGTTACCACTGAGTGGAGATGGGGTAAGAGGTGTTGTAGGTTTAAGAAGATAGGAGAAGGATAAAACAATCTTCAGAGAAAGTGAAGAAATGAAGTGGTCACAGGAAGAAAGTGGCTGTGAATTTAAAGTGAGACTGTTCAGAAAGTTGCTTGTTTTTCCTCCACGAATGTGAGCTGTGTGGGTGGGTGTGCCAGTTTGAATGTATTATATCCCCCCCAAATGCCATTATCTTTGATGTAATCTTGTGTGGGCAGATGTTATCAGTTTTGATTAGATTTCTTTGAGTGTTCTTTGGAGATGTGCCCCACCCAGCTGTGGGTGATGACTCTAATTGGATAATATCCATAGAGTGTTGGACCACCCATTGGGTGGATCTTGATCATTGGAGCCATATAAATGAGCTGATGGGCAGAGGGAACTCAGTGCAGCTGTGAGTGACATTTCCAAGAGGAGCTACAGCCAAGAGGCACAGTTTGAAGAAAGCACAGGAGCTGCAGATGAGAGACATTTGGAAGATGGCCGTTGAAAGCAGACCCTTGCTCCGGAGAAGCTGAGAGAGGACAAATACCCAAAGCGCAACTAAGAGTGACATTTTTGATGAACTGCAGCCTAGAGAGGAACATCTTGGGAAAAAGCCATTTTGAAACCAGAACTTTGGAGCAGACACCAGCCATATGCCTTCCCAGCTAACAGAGGTTTTCTGGACACCATTGGCCATCCTCCAGTGAGGGTACCCGATTGCTCATGTGTTACCTTGGACATTTTATGGCCTTAAGACTGTAACTGTGTAACCAAATAAACCCCCTTTTATAAAAGCCAGTCCATCTCTGGTGTTTTGCATTCCGGTAGCATTAGCAAACTAGAACACTGGGTATGTATGCATGGTTGATAGATGTTTGCATTTAACCAGAGTTAAAAGTTTAGCCAGTTTAGCATAATGACATTTGAAAGAAGAAATCAGTTCTAGTTTGTATGTGTAAGAAGATAGCATTGAGTTTTTGAGAAGAGATAAAAATGTGGTGTGGTCTATGGATTGTAAGTGCTTAGGAAGGTAATTTGGAGCCAAGTTGAGGTCCTACGATGAAGGCCAAGATGCTTCTACTTTCTTTCCTTTAGAAAGGAAAAAATTATAAAAAGTTTAGTGCTGATGAATATTTAACTGTCTCATAACACTTAAAACTACTTTTTTTTTTATTGCATTATTTGTTTTCAAATTTAAACATGTACCAAATTGCAAATGCATGGTGGCAAGAGCAGTGACAGATCTGCATACCTCTGTACATTTATTTATTTACACTTGTTTGTTCATTCATTCACCCATTAATTTGTTCATCACACAGCTCTTAAATAGCTCTTCTATGGCAGGTTCTGTCTGCCAGCCTTGTGAGAGGAGCACAGAAGGGAAGGATCTAGCTGAAAGATCTAATTAAAGGACCATTAAAGGTCTAAGCAAAGAATGGGCCCAGGATTCTATCATGGCCTAGAGAATGCACCTGAGTCATCCTAGGTGATTAGGAAATTCTCAAAGGGAGAAGTAAGAGATGAATTTGAACTTTGAAAGCTGAGCTTAGAGGATGCAAGTAAAGACCACTTCTTCCAATATAATTGTCACCAAATGGTGAGATATCAATGATTAGTTTATATGGTAGTTCTTAAATTTTAATAATATTTACATTTTGTTACACAAAAGCAAGAATAGAAGTGCTGGTGTTATTCCACATTTTCTTTATTATATTTTTAAGGCAAACTGCTTTTTTTCTGTAAAATTCTGTTTAAAGGAATTTGCAAAATAATTTTCTTAGAAGTGTCTGAAAACCAAGGGACTTCAATTGAGATTTTAAAATGCTCACATTTAGGTCATAAAGGATTTAGAATTAATCATATATTGTTGCTTAGAATATTTATATAGATTTTGCATATTTAAAATACACTCATTTATCTCTAGCAGCATCTGTAAATATAGCACACCAATTCATATGACCTAATATATTTACCCTATGGTGTTTAAATTAAGCTGATTAATATTATTAATCATCCTCTCTCCACAAACTAAATGGCTGCTAAGTCATAAGGAATGCAGGATGTGTCAAATTTTTTATATATTGCTCATGTTCTATTTTAAAATAATGTATTGGTAGCCAGGACACACTATAAAATATAGCAGTTAACTTTGTCTTACAATCTCATCATGAAGGGCAGTATATATTGTTTTTTATTGTATTCCTGTTCCTCAGAAATAGCAAAGTGTGAGGTTGAGAGCAGAGTCTTCCAGACTGCCATATCTGCCCTAAATTTCTGTCCCCAACTGCAAGGAGTTAGAGCCTAACTACAAAGTTAAAGAGAAGATTCCACTCAAAAAGATGCTCACTTTTGATACTAATTGTAGCTTGGAGAGTTTCCCAAAACCACCTTCTGATTTGTTAATTTGCTGGAAAGGTTCAGAACTCCCTGAAGCCTATTATACTCACAGATTGGTTTATTATAGGGAAGGGATACAAATCCAAAGGAAGAGGCACATAAGGCAGATAGAAAAGTTTCAAAGGTGGAGTTTCCATGGTTCTCATGGACCCATACCTTTCAGGAATCAATGTGTGACAATTTCTATAGAGTATTGCCAAGCAGAGAAGCTCACCCAAGCTTTCATTCAAGAGTTTTTATTGAGTCTTCATTACATTAGCAATACTGAATGAATGATTGTTCATGTGAATGAACCCAGCCTCTAGGTCAATTGATACTGCACAATCCGAAGCCTCCACTCATGGCCAGCCCCTACCCAGGACCATCAGTTGGTGCCAGCCCCACCTTGAGTCACCTCATTAGCATAAACTGGCAGGTATGGCTCAAGGGGCCCGCTATGAATAACAAAGACATGATATTCACTCAGGAAATTCCAAGATATTATTGTTTATCTCCTAGGAGCTAGGGTCAAAGCCCAGACTTCTCTTTGGGTGGGGCCAAATTCCTTACTAGACTCCTATATTTTAACAATATGAAGGAAACTGGATTTCCGGTTTAAAGTGGGAAACTAAGGAACAGAGAATATTGTTGTTATGTGTGCAGATGATCATTTAATTCATGTTTTGCCTTATTTCATTCTGATTTAAGGGTCAAGCTCTCATTTCCCATAGATGAGCCAAGCAATAGATCACATCCTCCTGATTCTCCTACAAGGATAGTCCAGCCTTGTATCACTTGCTTTTTCTCTCTTGGTTAAATGACTCCTGCAAAAATATTACTTTTGTAACATTTTACACATAATTATTATCCTGCCCTTTCACTCTGGGCATGCATATCTGAATCCCCGTGATGGTTTTAAATCTGATTTCACATTTCATAGGAAAAATAAATTGAATAGAGAACCTGACCAGGTAAAGCAGCAATGTTCCTGACTCAAACTAGAAAGAATAATGTTAATCCTATTACAGATTTCGGGTTGGATGTCACATAAGTAAAAGACGGCTCTGTAAGCTCTATTTTATATTTGTCATTCTCCACTGTGAGGACTCAGCCATGATGGGTTTAAGCTCTCCCCTGCACAATTCTCTCTGAAAAGCAGGGGGATTTCACAAAACTCAAGCCAGATGTGTGAGGGTTTATGGGATCTAAAAAACGACAGTTTAGTATTTCTCGGGAAAACCTGTTGGACAACTTTTTTTTTTTTTTTTTTTGAGGGCATTAGGTATTCATTTCTCCCACATGGAGACCAAGTATTAAAACAAGGTAAATATAATAGTCAACCATGGCCACCTATTCTATTCTGAACTAGCAATGGTGATACAGAGGCTTTTAAACCAGATTTCTTACTTTACAGTTACACAAGTAGGTTGTGAAAAAAATAATTTGTGATACTGTAACTTAAATATTATCTAGAGAGAGCAAATTCATTAAGTCAACTCATTTGATTTCATATACTAAGATGAAAAAATGAAACTAAAAGTGCTGTGCCTGGAATAGTGCCTTAGTAGATGCAAAGAATGTTAGCTTTAAAATAAAAATTGTTTTAAAAATATACTTAAATACTTGATTGTGAAAAGTCATTTATGTGAAATCAATGTGATTAGCTTGCAATAAATTAATATTCAGCTATATCCTTAACCCATTCTTGACTAAATATATTAGGATGTAAAATACTAGGTTCATAAATAGTAACAGTCCACAAATATCCAGACTGTAAAGAAACCTTACATGAGCACTCTAACCTTCATTCATCTCTTTGCTGCTACTGCATATATGTTCATGTAAATAATCAATGATCACATATACTCTTTCCTTGTATATCAACATTAGTTGCATCTCATTGATTAGATTATGCATGCTTTCAGTATGATAACATGAGACAAGAACTGTGCTCAACATACCCTAAGTGCCTAATGAATTTTGGTCAGCCTGAACATGTGTGTGTGTGTGTGTGTGTGTGTGTGTGTGTGGTGTGTGTGTTATGTGTGTGGAGAGACACAGTGACAGAAAGAGAAAGAGAAGTCTGGTAAGTTAAGCTTATTCATCAGTTATCTAGAGCCCTTTCTCCTGGAATTTAAGAGTGAGAGAGTCAAGACCTAAAGGAACTATATTGAAGTATTGGGAGGCAGGGTCACATCAATGGTTTTTGGACTCTGAAGCTTATAAAATTTGGTGGGCACTCTTGAAGTGAATGAATCTCATATTTGCATACTTTATAAAAACCGGTAACTTGGGGATCAAATGGCTAAGGCCCTACCTGGGCTGTTAGGATGGCCTGCACAACTGAGGGACAATGAGCCCTAAAATTCATTAGCCTGTGAGTTAGTGGGCCTTCACCAACTCTGCCTGAGGCCTTTCACCATGTCCTTCTAGGACTGATGTGTGAATCGCAGTCCTCTCTTTTCCTTGCTGTGTGAATTTTAACAAACCTATTAACCATTATTAGTTTCAGTTTGGCATCATAAAAACAGATTTTCTCCTTGAGGAAATGGCATGGATGCTAGAGAAAATGCTTGTAATGTCCTTAGTACTGCACCCGAGAAGCAGATGCCCAATGAGTGGTATCTCCTCATAAAGCACCTGCGAGCTCCACTGACAGAAATGAAAATCTTAAGCAGCACAACCTGAGGGAATGTTGTGATCCCTCCTCTCACTCTTACAGACTTTAGAGTTACCTGTCACTAGCAGAGCCCAGGCACAGATACTAGTGGGAGTCTTGACCATGTTTCTTCCCCAGTGGACATACATCTAACTGCCCTCCTGGCTTGGAAAGGAAAAACTGACCCTGTGTCTGACTTGTTTAGATATATAACACCATGCATAACTGTATTTTGGGGAATCTTTATCTCCAACAAAATTATTGGTGAGCATGCGTTCATGTTGAAGTTATGGTGGAAGTTAGTGAATTCAGGCATCACAAAGTTAGACCTAACAGAGCATGAATTTCATTTGCACTCCCTTATTTTGTAGTCAAAGAGATGAAAGCTGATGGTGGAGAATCACAAAAGCAAGGGTCCCGAAGCAAGTTGCTGAAAGTTCTGTCCCTAGCAACTTGGGATCCACACTCACAATCCTAACCTCTCTGCATGATGACCAGTTACTGTCAATGCCCTTAACTATGCTAATTCTATATTGAAAGCTTATTGTATGGCAGCCTTTGTTACAGATGCTGTCAGCACTGGACGGGACCAGGGCCCTAACCTTAGTGGAGCTACATGCCTCCCCCCTGCATCAGATTAAAGGAGTGATAAGGTAGGTTTTAGTTTAATGCAAAAAGAAAAAAAGAAAGATAATTGTCCAAAAAGTGTGGAAAAAGAGTTTAAAGGGAATAAAAGAAGAGAAGGCTGAATTGTGCCTAGGATTATAAAGAAAGATTTCATGGATGTGAAGCAGTTAAATATAAGAAAACATGTACATATGTGTATGTATATATTCAGATACGTATATAGATATACACACACGGTTCTGATATATACACATTAACTTACATTTATCATAATTCCCATATAAACTCTGATATGATATATACACAGTTAAATGTCAGAATATGTGTGTATATACCCCCCCACACACACAAACTCAAATTTAATCAGTTACTTAAATTTAATTACTTTTATTAGCTGAGTAATTTTTGGAAATTTAACTTCAGTTTCCTTATTAATAAAATGGACTAGGTGATAAAACCTCACTCATAGGATAAGTGTTTATTTCAGAGAAAGCCCTCAATACACAGTTGTTCTTGCTATTGTCATTGTTATTATACTGTGATAAGTAATGCACACAATAATTTTACTCCTTAATAGATTGCAAAGTCCAGTGCTTCTAATCATTCATTGCCTTTAGTTAGGGAGTATGAACTATCTTTTGATAACATTAAATTTATTTAAAAACTCCATAAGCAAACAAACTATTTAAAACAAGAAAAATATCAGTTACCTAAGGAAAGTGACTGCCTTTTCCAATGCTAAGTGGATATTGAATCCCTCCAGCTCTCTCCATTGTGGGGTGACTCCCAGGCCGTTTGTAGATGGCATCTGCAGAGCACGTTCAGTCACACACAGTTAACACCTACATATGGGATCTCTGAGAACTTGTCAGAGTTAGTAACTATATGGCAAAACTGATACAGCTGATGTTGTGATTTGCTTACTTGAAACAGGATTCTGAAACTGATCCTTTCCCTTTCCTGCTGGAAGATATCACAGGAGTTAGCTAATAGTACTTCTTTGAACTGGAATAACAAGACAGCTGCAAGTGAATTAATCTACCTGGGCAGTCGTTTTGGACTCCTTCATCGATAGCACCGTATGTTAGCTACAGTTGGCGTTCTACGGGGAACTGCAAATGTTTACAGAGGCTTTAAGGGAAAGATTCTTTGAGCTACAGGACTTGGCATACACAAAAGCTTGCCCAGAAAAGATGGTATAAAGGCATTCTTCTTTCAAATATTATTTTTTATTTCTATGATTTTATATATTTGAGGGTGATGAATGAAGATGAAATACGGTTTCCTCATTGACACCCTTGCCTCTTGTCTTCTGCCTCACCACCATCTCTTAGTAATAGATCATTTTGAAATTTTCAGGCAATATGTGGAAATGACTTGTTCAGAGTTGTGTTCACCCGGAGTTCTTTGTTCTTTACCTGTTCCTCTTTCATATTCTTTTCATATCATTCATAATGACATGTTTGAGTATTTCCTAAAATCAATTGATATGCCAATTGCAAAGAATTTCTGCTCAAGATAATATTAAAATACATAATAATTATTAACTCAGGGGTTGAAACTAAAGAAATTCCTTATGTTGCCAACTCTCTCTTTGAAATCTTTGCTACAAAGATTTCCTAGATGAGCTATGCAGGAGAGTTAAACCTAAAGAAAAACCACATTTTCTGGTTTGCCCATGACACCCTCAAATGTATGACAGTTTGGAATATGCTCATCCTAGTTATAGCTCTTCTTCTTTCTTTCTGCCCGTTCTTATCTGTGGGAAAAGCCACAGTTCCCAGACACTTTTTCTTTCCAGGAGTTAACTGTGTTTTCGTTGATGGACTGAACCCAAGGACTACCCTAGATCACGCATCATGATGAGATTAACAGATTGTTGGATGGGGAGACAGAATAAGTGACTTTAGACATACACCTTTACATTTCTGGACCTCAGTTTTCTCATCTATTTAATTCAAAATTGGAGAAAAGAAAATTCCATGTGTAGTGAGACAGCAACTAACCAACAAGTTATGTTCACCTTCCAGCATGTATGTAGAGCTGTGGAGAAGTGGTTGTTCACAGTGGGCTGCATTCACCACCCTTCTCTGCATCTGCTGGAGCCATGTGATTCATTCTTCCAAATAGACTGTGAATAGAATCTTCATATTTCATGTGGGCAAAGTAGTTTAAATTCAGTGTTCCTCTCCACTGTCTTTTGATTTACCCACCGGCTGAATGGTGAAGAATACCAGGCCCAGTAAAGGCAGAACACAGGAAGGAGTCCAGGTCCCTGCGTAACCAGGGTAAAGCCGCTCACCAACTAGGAACCCATTTTGGATTTTACATAAGTACGAAATACATTTGTATTTTTTTCAGCCATTGGGGTTTCCAGCATTATTTATAGCACCAGACAGTACATCACCCAGTTCCTCGTCAGCTTTGATTATAACTTGAGCTTTGTCCTAGCAACCACTGATCCATCCAAACTTGAAATCTTTCCCATCAGAGGGGTCAGACACTGAGGATACAGCTTGTCTCCATTTAAATATTCCTAGGGGACAAAAGAAGCACATGGTCCATAATAGGGGTCATAACTGAGAGGAGTTTGAGTTTGTGTAAGATTAGAAGTAATAATAAAGTGGGAAATCTGACCCAGTGACTGGTGGTTTGAAACTCTATGTATCCTAGAAAAGTAGGTTCTTAAATCTAATCCATTCCTGTGTGTATGGACCCCTTGTAAATAGGGCCTTTCAGTGAGGCTACTTCAATCAAGGTGTGGCCCATCTCCATCCGGATGGGTCTTAATCCTCTTAGTGGAGACCTTTATAAGACAATGAAATTCAGACACACACAGAGAGAAAGCCAGGGAAGGAAGAAGCTGAAAGCATGGAAACCTGGAAGTAAAGGAGGAGACCAGCAGACACCATCATGTGTCTTACCCAGTGACAGAGGAGCCAAGGATCAAGCATAAAGCAGTGTACACATCACCTGACTGATGCCTTGATTTGGACATTCTCACAGCCTCAAACTGTAAGCTAATAAATTTCCACAGTTTAAAGCCAACCTATTTCTTGGTATCTGCTTTGAGCAGCCTAGGAAACTAAAACAGTGACAATGAGAGATTAGACCTCCTTCAGCCAAAAAATCTAGAGGTCAATGTTAGATGCAAAGGTTTAAACATAATAGTGATGTAAATGGAATAGATCTTTCTCTGTGATATACTCATGTTTGACGATATGACAAAATTAAATTGAAAGAGAGAGGAGGTTTAGGAATAATGGGGAAATGTTTTATATTATCCTGAACTCTATCCATTTGAAGAACCATTTCAAGCAAGTGCCAACCTGAATGATCTTCTTGTCAAAAGCTGAATGGATGCTAATTAGAAAACCCTGCACTGAGGGAGGGAACCATGGAGTCATGGAAACAGAAAGATAGATGGACACAGTGCCTTTTAGACAAAGAAACACCACACCCAGAAATGATTAAAAAGAATATATTAATTTCTATGCAACTGATATCAGGGATATGTAGAGGCATAGAAATGGTTTCAAAGAAAGGAATGTCTGAAAATCCTTTTCTATGATTATTGAAAGTGTAGATATATGAACTCAAGCAAGCCTGGAGTAGAGAAGATCAAGTAAGAATCACTTTTTGAGAAACAGAAATAGGAAAAAGAAAATGACTTAGCACATATAGCTTATGATTTAAGCAATTCCATGTATACATTTGTTTGGGGCACCCAGTTTATCATTTGTAGACTTTATATATATTTTCTTAAGATATTTAGGAAAGTTTATTTAAATTTTATTTATAATATTAATTTGGCCATTTTAGGTCCCACTTTTGTGTTCCCATAATCTAAATTTAAAGAAATGTTTCAGATATTGACATGACCCCCTCTCCACACACACACACACACACACACACACACACACACACACACACACACTTGCTCACTTAGTGTATTCACACTTGGGATGCCCTGTAGACACTGCAGGGATTATCTGATACCTCAAGTGGGAAGGTTAAGTGCAGAAGCCTCAAAGATAATAACACAGCCGAATACATCATTATGTTGAAAACCCTTGCAAAATGCCTTTTTACTCTCAAGGCTCAGGATAGAAGAAAGGGTTAATTTAAACACACACGTGCACACATACCACACAATCTTTAATACAAAATCCAAACTATTTAAACTAAAACAGATAAGCTTCATCACCTGAAAAAATCAGACATATTTTTGGTTAATAGTGTTTTTAAGAAATTAATATTTTCTGTTTAGATAGATTTCAGTGAAATATTATACTGTGGAATTATTAGCAAATTACTCAGAAAGCAAACAGCAGGGGAAATACTATAATAATGTGTTCATTGACAATGTCTGAGTGATTTACAAGACTTGAGGAACTCTACCTTGAAGAGCAGCACTTGACTTCTGATGATTAGAAAGAATACAAATAGAATAAAACTTTTTCTAAGGCAGAGATAATAATACATCAGAAATATAAACTATGATTATTATTTGCTTTTAGATTAACTTTGTCTGTAAGCTTCCCAGCCATCAAAACATAAAAAAGAAAGTTATTTCTGCTCTCATTGCCTAATAATGGGGTAATATCATTAATTTTGTTCTTTTTCTGAAACAAATCTCTTAAAGTTATCACCAAAAGGAATTATCACGTGTTCATAGAACAAGAAATTGGACAAATTTAAGAAGCAATTTTACAAAGGCGATAGTCTTCATATCATTGTACCTTACACCTATCTACAGAAAAAGCTAAGCCCCTGGATGTTATTACTCACTGCCATGGTTTTTAGGGGAGCTAATCAAATGAGAGCCAGCATCTAAACTGAGACAAAGACAAAGCTTAAAATTTGGTTGAATGCATGGATATTGAGCAGGCAACTATTAATTTTCAATTTACAATGACTTATATCCCATCAATTATTGATTCTATTTAATGGTCTTTTTGTGTGTGTGTTGGGTTGGCAGAAGGATAAAGAAAAAAAAAATACGCTGCTTTATGCTTTAATATTTGTAACTGTCAGTGGAGACAATAACATAAAACATACCACCACCTCCACCACCACCTTCCTCTGGCTAGTTGTCTCCATCCCTGGGGACAGGGAAAATTCAAATCAATAATCACCATAAGATAATAAGGTTTTAATCCAGAAAGTTCAAAAACACAAGTTCTAATGTGGTTAAACCAATCAGTTAGAGAGGCACTGCAAAAAAAATCAAGAAAAGAATTTAAAGAGCAACTTACTAAACTACTGTGCTTAATTTTCATTTAAATCTCCCCATATAGACCTTTCTATCTATAGCCAAAATGAAGAAATCTTTAAAGAAATTTTTGGCATAGAAACAATTACCTTTGATGTAATTTGAATGTATGTATTGGTTTTAAATAAAATGAAGTTTAAAAACAGAATTAAATGTTTAATAAGGTCCTTTATGTAAACTCACTAAAATTCCTCAAATTTGCTCTGACATACAGTGATACAGTGTTGAAAAGGAAATTCCAATTATACAGAATAACTCATTCATAAAATCTAATCATTTGCTAAAAATATAGTCTTAAAAATCCAAAACGATATATAAAGTGCATGAAACACAAAAATAGATGCTAAAACACCCAGAGTTATATTTTAGCAAATTAGTGTTTAGGGGAATTGCTCTTTAGGATGGTTGTATTTAGGATGCTGAGTGTTCCTTGAGGTTTTTGATACTACAAGCATCTCTCTTTCCAATAGCAGGGCCCGTGTGACCAGGCGATTTATTTGTTGCAAGTGCACAGCAAGGAACTGGAGGGAATCTTTCCAAAACCAGTTTGAAGGGAAGATGTGAGTTAAGGTTTTTATAGGTAGAGGAAGGGGTCTCTGGTTAAAATTAAAGCCAAAATCACATATTATTTGATCTCAGTCTTTTTAGTGTTATCATGTCCTTTTTTCCTGATTTTTTGATCATGACTTGTTTTTCTTAGGGTTACTTCTTACATGCAGTACTTCACAATCTTAAGTAATCAGCCATGGGGGTCTTTCTCTTGGCATCCCATGATCTGGGGCAGTGAGTTATTTGATTCTTATAGACTAGATCTTTTGTGTGTCTGGGGGGGGTACTCAAAACTGGATTTCAGTTAGGGTTGGCAAAGGAATGGCACGTATTAAGAAGAAAATATTATTTAAAGGTATAAGACCATTGCCATTGCAAAGATTTCTAACTACTTATTTTTGTATAAGCTTTTGTTAACTAACATTTTCAACTACAGTGCTCCAAATCCCTTAAGCTTTTGTCCAAACTCCCTTGCCCTTTACATTCACTGCATTTTTGACCTGTACTTACCCCATCTAATTCATGTGCTTGGGACATCTTGCCAAGTATGTTTACATCTTTACAGTTTCAACAGCAACACTGTTCTATTTTAGTCCCTGTCAAAATTAAGCAAAGACAGAGTCTGCCTTGAGTCATTATCAACACAAAACCATTTTTCATATTTTGCATACCCACAAGGTCATCCTGTAAACTGGGAATCCTTATTGTTTTAAAATGTCAGGGTCCTTTCTAGTTCTCAATGGTGTAAAGACAATTTTTCCCCAACACATCTCAGAACTATACTTTTATAAATTAAAATAAAAATGAGTCACTTTAAAAAGACATACAATTAGAAGTCCCATTTTATAATTATTAGATTCTATAGGGACATTTGTGGCTGGTTAATAAACCAACAGGCTGGTTTATTTAATCATCAGTCAATTGGCTGGAGTGGTGATTGATGACTCAACGAAGGGCGTGTCTTCCACAATGAGAGAATGCAGTTGGCTGGATTTAATCCAATCAGTCAGTTGAAGACTGTTAAGTGAGACAGATAGAGGACCTTCACTTCTTCTTTGGCTGACCAGTGAAGCATTTCCTGAGGAGTTCGTCGAAGTTGTCAGTTCATTTCCTGAGAAGTTCATCGAACATCTTCATTGGAGTTGCCAGTTTGCTGACTGTCCTACGGAATTTGGACTCGTGCATACCCACAGTTGCATGAGTCACTTTTATAAATCTTATATTCATAGATATCTCTCATTGATTCTGTTTTCCTAGAGAACCCTAACTAATACAATTTCCTTTGCAATATATTTTTGTTACTTGTAACTTTCAGCCAATACTATCTGCCCCCATTAAGCACTGCCCTCTACTAAGTATCACAGCTATTTTCATTTCTGAAGGTATGCATGGATTGTGAATGGCTTCTATCTTACACTAGGAACACAGCCTCCATTAATAATATCCTATAATGAAAGCATCTGCTATTATTCTAATAAGTAGTTCCCAAATATTTTCTTACTCCAAGATTCTTGACTCATTATGGCAACAATTTTCATTTGCTCTCATTAATTTAAGAATGAGGAAGGCACATGTTGTTTAAAAATCCTCTGAAGTCACTTAATTACAGGAAAAGTGCATGTAAAATATAATTCTATTTTATTATTCTTGTTATAAATAGTTTTCAAATGTAGGACAGATTTCCTTATAGTAATGTTGGAGAAATAAATCCTGCTAAAATTCTGAGATTTTTGCTATATTTTTCATCATTTTAGAATAAAAACAAACACACTTTCAAAGTTTAAGATACTGTTTCTCAACTTAAACTTGTATTTAATCCAATATAAAAAAAGATATTGATAGATTTTTATCTACCCCAGTTTGTCCAAAGATAATGTCACAAATAACTTCAAAGTTACTAGTTATCTCTATGAATAACAAATGATTTAGTTTTAAAAGTTTAAAACCAACAAACTCACACTGAGAAAGTTACAGTTTATTGCATGTTTCCCAGTAAAGAGAAGATTGATTTTATCCTAGAAAGATGTGAAAGCAGGATTCCAGGGAATTTAAGTATTATCTACCAGATGTTGATTCTGCTAAGCAATCCTTTTAGCTTATGTTGGGGCTTTTGATCACAGTTTGCTTGAAGTAAACAAATGACAAGCTTATTCGGTGCCTCACATAGCAGCAGGTGTGACCCTGTCTTGGGGCAGCTGGAGGAGGTGGCAGCAGAAGAGCTCATGGAAGATGCACACATGAACCCATCAGCAGCAGTACATCACATTAAACTTAATCAGAATGAGAAAGAAAGTGAGTGTGTGCATCCCTCGTGCCAGAAGGCCAGAATAGGTTTGTGCCGGTTTGAATGTATTGTGTCCCCCAAATGCCATTATCTTTGTAGTCTTGTGGGGCAGATGTTTTGGTGCTGGTTAGATTTGCTTGGAATGTGCCCCACCCAGCTGTGGGTGATAACTCTGATGAGATATTCCCATGGGGCATGGCCCCACCCATTCAGGGTGGGCCTTGATCCGTGGAGCCATATAAATGAGCTGACTCAAAGAGTGGGAACTGAGTGCAGCTGTGAGTGATGTTTTGAAGAGGAGCAAGCTTGCCAGAGAGGAACGTCCTGGGAGAAAGCCGTTTTGAGGCCAGGGCTTTGGAGCAGAAGCCAGCTGCCTTCCTAGATAGCAGAGGTTTTCCGGACGCCATTGGCCGTCCTCTGGTGAAGGTACCCGATTGCTGATGTGTTACCTTGGACGCTTTGTGGCCTTAAGACTGTAACTGTGTAGCGAAATAAACCCCCGTTTTATAAAAGCCTATCCATCTCTGGTGTTTTGCATTTTGCAGCATTAGCAAACTAGAACAAGGTTTCCTGGCATTCACGTTTAGCCATGCAGAGGTCTTGAATGACCTTCACTGGCTTACAGATATAACCCTGGGTTTGTTATTTAGTAATCTGAAAGCTGCCCTTGAAATGGAGGTGTGTTGTGTGCATATTCTTGTAGGGTTATGAAGTCCCCAGGCTTTACCTGATCTGACATGGCCACAATCCCAACCAGATTTGACATTGTGTAGTTCAGCAAAAATAATAAGCTCAAATCAAAGGGTTAAAGTCAGCATGGACACTGATAAAAACATATACCATATGAGAATTTTTTAAAGAACTTTAATATATAGCAAGTGCATTTATTACCTATTCTGTACACATCCCACCCCAGGTCTCAGGTGTCAGCCTAGCCGGGTTTTTGCATGCAGGGTCCGTAGATCTGGATTGCCTGGGTTCAGATCTCAGCTCTGCTCTCACTAGTTTTACAAACATTCGCATATATATATATATATCTTGTCTGATTCTTAGTTTTATCTTGTGCCCTACTCTATGCAACTGTCTTATGAATTAAATGAGTTAATATTTGTAGTGCTTGAAATGATGCCTGGTACAAAGTTTTTCTATTGTTATTCTAATTATCAGTAAGGGCTTGGGAGGGCAGAGG
Source organism: Choloepus didactylus (assembly GCF_015220235.1). Taxonomy (NCBI): domain Eukaryota; kingdom Metazoa; phylum Chordata; class Mammalia; order Pilosa; family Megalonychidae; genus Choloepus; species Choloepus didactylus. Next base: position 157,095,012 of record NC_051311.1, on the reverse strand, counting down.
TACAGAGGATTTCTAGTGCACGTTTTGCTGTTCAGGGGGTTGAAATGGGCACAGAATAGGAAGCTCAGAGATCCAGAACGCAGGCATGGAAAAACTATTGATGGGTCATTATCTACGGGTTGGAGCCATTCACGCTGGAAATCATTATTGACAGTATTTGCAAGGAGGGGGCCTGTTTTGCACACAATAGAACTCACTTCTTCCAGTTGCCCCAGCAACAGTGTTAGCTCTCCCTTTGTCAGACCTCAAGTGGATGGTTCAAAAGAATCTGTGAAAAAATAATTCTGAATAGAACATAATCAGGTTTTATCACATCATTAAAAAAGAAAGATACCTAAAGGACCACAGCTATTACAAACAAAGGAAAGGCGAAACAGAAAAAGTATTTGGAAAGAATTATGTACAGCTTTTGCATGTGAAACTGGTGTCACTGACCTTCTGCCAGTGAAATCCGTCATTACAAGTTGTTTTAATAATACCAGGAATAGTTCTCAAGCTATCTGTTACTTAGTGCCTGAATGGCTGCCTCAGTACATGGCTCCCAGAGACAATCATTACTGAGGATATTGGTTTTCACACACATTGAAATCCATTTGCCACACCTGCTCGGAACATAGCTCAAATTTATACTCATCTGAGTATTTCCCTATCACTTTTTCTCTGATAAACCTAATTTTATTAACATTGTAGCCTTGAGAGGAGGATTATAAACATTCCTCTGCTTTGCCAAAAGAAATTGAGGCTGACACACACACTAGACATCAGGACCCAGAATTCATGGGCAATCCAATTCTTTCTCCCCAAGACTTAAATAGACGTGCTAAAGGCAATAACTTCTCTCTCTCTCTCTCTCTCTCTCTCTCTCTTTCTCGACATCAGGCACACTAATGACCTCCCCTTGATTCCTAATAAATGCTAAGGTATTCTTTTTACTACATATCTGCAATATCAGATCCCTAGCCATACAATAAGTTATGAGTTGTAGAACAGCATATCTGTCCACTTCTCTGTCTTAGTATTTCCTCCCAGATCTCATTTTAATTAAATATGAAATGTGAAAAGCAAGCACTGTCAAATTAATTGGAGTAATCATATTTTTATTTATACATATAAATTTATGTTTGGATTTTATTATATTATAAAAATAAGGATGATTTTTAATTGCACAATAAACTATGCACACAGAGAATATGTTTTCCTCATGTAAATACATGTCTATAATGTCTTGTTTCTTGCTTATCAATTTATCTGTCTTTATCTTGGCTTAGTTATATGAACTGGACACCTTAAGTTTAACAAATATCTGTTGAATGAATAGACATCCAAATATGTGGGTGTCACATCTATTCAAATATAATATAATATCCGTGTGTTGAACTGATCTTTTCAATAGTATTTAGAACTCCATTTGAGTTTCTATAATCTGGAAAATAATTGTTATCCTCAACAGTCCTGTTCTACAAAGACATAGTCACATATACATGGGAAAATAAGAAAAAATAAGGACATTGTAGCAAAATTTTCTTAAGACAAAATTTTTCTATCTAATAAATTATTGTTTGTTCAGAAATTATGCCCTTCCAAGTTTTGTTTGTCTGTTTCACTGTTTAAAATTGCTGTTCATTTAGAAAGTGAGGGTCATAGTAAAAGGTAATATCTGTGTGTATATAGGGTGGTGGCAGTGGTGGAGAATTGTGAGTAGACATGTATATGGGTGAGTTTTAGAGGTTTTCCTAGTAAATAAGATGATCCACCCTATATTGTTCCTCAAATATTTTATTGAAACAACCATTTTGCAAATCTCTAACCCAGGAAACCACTGTGATACACACATAAAAAAAAAAAAAAAAAAAAGTGATCCCAAGTTCCCCAGAGGGGCTCAGCTACTTGAATTTAGCCACTGCATCTTGATCATACCGATTCTCTAATGTGTTTGGATTCTTTGTAATCAGGAGAAAATCTACTTTGCTCTAAGTTTGCAAATCACACTGTCTGGAGGAATGGCTTTCTTTTTTTCTTTTCTTTTCTTTTCTTTTTTTTTTTTCAATTAACCGACAAGTGGATTATTGAAGAGTCTCTGAAAATCAATCACAGTACAAGCACATAGAAGGAGCCTGTTATCTTCAATGATTGCAATTCGAGTGTGGAGAATTCCATTTCGTGTCTGCCAGAAGGTTTGGGTGAACTAAGTAACTTTAAAACTTTATAGGCACAAATGAAATTGGCAGTTTGAAAAGGATTCCAGCGCAAAAGACACATACAGAACCCTTTACATTTTCAGCTTCTCTAATTATTTTGATGAAGTAGATTGCCCCCAATTTTATAGACAGTGGCTTGGAGGAGTTTGATTGCTTTAAAAAAATGAAATGGGAAATTTTGATAAATCACTAAGTTGAACAACAGCCTATGTTTGACAGAAATTATAAAGTGACAGGTAGAACAAAGATGATATTCTGTGACATATGCTAAAAAGAATAGCTGAGCCAAGACACTGGGAATATAAGGAATAGAAGAGAATCAAAGAAATTGGGTATCAGCTATAGGCATGTGATGTCTTGTTTACAAGGGGAGATCCTCTGAACACAAAGAATAAAAAAATGGGACTTTTATAAAAAAATGACTTTTTAACATGTTTTCAAATTTTATTTTGAAATAATTTCAAATTTAAGGGAAAGTTGCAAAATTAATTACAGAAACAATGCATAGAATTTCAAGTGTACCCTAAGTCCAGATATCCAGATTTACCAACTATTAGCATTTGATACATTTGATAAATCATTCTTCTATCTAATTATTTATTTACCTACTACCTATTTATCTATTTTCTAACATTTCAGAGTAGGTTGCACACATCATGTGCCTCTAACCTTAAAATTTCCGATGTACGTTTTCTGAGATCAGGAACACTTACTCATGTAGCCACAGTAAGCAGGTATTGTCTCTTTACCAGGTGCTCTCACAAATATCCTCACAGTGGGTTGGCTTAAGCAATGGGAATTTATTGCCTCACAGGTCT